>NW_027141018.1:2390000-2667500 GCF_036365525.1 Heterodontus francisci
ATTGAGGGAGCAGAATTCTTGAGGTGCATTCAGGACAACATTTTTGTCCAGCATGCAGAAAGTCCAACTGGAGAGGGTGCAGTTTTGGACTTTGTTTTAGGAAATGACGATGGGCAGGTGGATGGAATGTCAGGGGAGAGCATTTTGGTGGGAGTGATCATAATTCAGTCAGTTATAACATAACTATGGAAACGTACAGACATAGAATACGAGTTAGAGTTCTAATTGGTGCAAGGCCAATTTTACTAAACCGAGGAGCGAAAGTGGACTGGAAACAGCGACTTGAAGGTAAATCAGTCTCAGAGCACTGGGAGGCATTCAAAGTGGAGATTCAAGAGGTTCAGGGTAAACATGTTCCCACAAAGGAAAAGAGTGAGGCGGCCAAATCTAGAGTCCCATGGATGTCAAGGATCCTATATGGTAAGATAAGACAGAAAAGGAAAGCATATATCCGACACTGAGAACTCAATACTACAGAAAGTTGAGAGGAGGTTAGAAAGTTGAAACACGAAAGAGGTGAGTTTATTATATTTAACAATATAAAACACATCCACACGAGAATCACACAGAAATAGATTACAGAGTGAGAAGTAAATTCTTGGTTGGATTGGAGTCCAGAATAAATATAAAAATAAAATACTCATTCTGTGAGGTTGGACGATTCGGAGGTCTTCTGGCTGAAGTTGTATTCTTGAAGTCTTTGGCTATTTGAAGTGTCCTTTGTGGCTGTCCCACATGGCTCAGGGATTTCTTGGAGGCAGACTTGTAGGTGTCTTCCTTTCCCTGATGTCTCTGTGTGTAGTAATATATAGACCTGGAGGGACCACAGTCGGATGTGGTTTTCAAACTTGTGATGTTATCTGAAGAGAGAGAAGGGACACAACCCTTCTGCTTCTGCACAATTTGAACCACTGGCTTGTCTGTCTTTGTCCAGCAGAAACTAACAGCTTTCACAGAGATGGGCAGAAGGTCTCATGACTGCCTCACTGTATTCTCTAGACCCTTATAATGAGATTCAAGGTTGGAAACTTCTATCTC
Organism: Heterodontus francisci; assembly: GCF_036365525.1. Lineage (NCBI taxonomy): Eukaryota > Metazoa > Chordata > Chondrichthyes > Heterodontiformes > Heterodontidae > Heterodontus > Heterodontus francisci. The sequence continues at coordinate 2,391,039 of NW_027141018.1, forward strand.
CCCAGGGTTCAGGATACCAGTATTTACACTTGGAGGAGTTTGCTCTTTCAAAGTCCGTGTGTCAGGGTGGCCTTGTATGCCATGTTAATGATTGTAAGCTTAGGTCATTCAATCGCTAGAACAAGCCAGTGATTTGGGTCCAGGCTCATCAGACGTGTCTCCTGTTGTAGGCCTTGGAATGTGAAAAAGTATTTCAGATGCCAATTGCGGTGGCCATCTTGGCTGCCTGTTTTTTCGAGTTTAACTGTCGGATTTTTCCATTAAATATTTAGTGTAAGTTTCCAATCTATGAATTAAAATTCATCATTTGGCATAATGTGTTATCTTGACACTGCAAATGTGATAATAGGAGCATTTCATTGCAGAATTGTGGGAAGAAATAGACGGAAACACACATTTATTCCCAATAATCACTTCTCAAATTCACACATTAACCTTAGAATTAATGCAGCTGACATTTTCTGTTACAGTTGTGCTGATTTAATTGTGTTGGAGTTTTTTTCTGGGATGGTTATGTGTCGGGTTCGACCCTGGACATTGCATCAACAGCTACTATATATTTTTTTATCTCTCCTGCAATGAAGCTATAACCATTCAGGTTCCTGCACCTTGATAATCTTTCTCCCTGAACCGACAGTAAGTAATAACTTGTTTCTTTAACCCCAGTGAGGTGGCTGAGATTTCCTCTGGGCCTTTGTTCTTACTGAGTTCTGCTTTGAAATTGTTGGGTTTGATTAGATTTGGGTTTGGGATCTGATCATTGGGTTCTTCAGTGGGGAGATCCACACTGACCTCACTTTTAGCTTTCTGGTGAGGTACACAAGTGCTGGTTACTTGAGGGTATTTTCCCTTCACGTTTCCCTTTACTATGTGGTGGATCTTTTTTCTAATCTGCCCTATATTCTCTGGGATATTAGTGTTCGCAGATGTCTGTCCAGCTTTCACTGCACTCTCCTGCGGCACTTCGACTAAGTAAGGCATCACCCTCACCATTGGCTTGCATGTTTGGGACCTTTCCTTGCCATTGCATGTTTATATAAATGCTGTTTGCAGCCTATTTAGGGTGCCTCTTGAACCTGCATTTAAGGAGGAGAGTGTGGGGATTAATTTATCTAACATTTCAGGGTTGACTAATCGGAGAATAGGAAATTCCAGTTGGTATTCCTCCTGGCCCTCCTCTAACCTGTCCTCACGATTCTTTTCAATCCTTCCCTCCTGACTGTCTGACAGATCTGTAGTTGTCTGTCCCCTCCACAGCCTTTACTATTTTTTCCCTTTGGTCTGGGGTGTCAATTAAATAATTTACCTGGCTATTCCTTTTGCCACTCGATATGGACCACTGAACCGGGATTTCAGGGGTTCCCCCTGCATTGGGAGTAGTAACAATACATGGTCTCTGGGCTGAAATGTTCTAACCTTGACATTTCTTTATGTTTACATTTTCACAGCTGCCTGGGAGATCTTTAGGTGTTCCTGAGCCATTGCACAGGCTCCCCTGAGCCGCTCCCAGAGCATGGAAATGTAGTCTAACACGGAAGACTCATTCCTCTGTCCCAAAAACTTCTCCTTGATTAGTTAAAGAGAACCTCTCACCTCGTGTCCAAAAACTAATTCAAAGAGACTAAAGCCAGTGGAATCATTGGTTAAGTCCCTGATAGGCAACAGGAGAAATCCAAGCCCTATGTCCCAGTCATGGGGTTTCTCATAGCAGTATGGCCTGATCATTGTTTTTAGGTTCTGGTGGTACCGCTCCAAAGCCCCTTGTGACTGTGGTTGGTAAGCCTTGGACTTTATTTGGGTTATGTCCAGATTACCCATGACCGTTTCAAAAAGATTAGACATAAAATGCTTACCCTGGTCCATCTGGATCTCAGCAGGCAGCCCATATCGGGCAAAGAATTGGGTTAGCCCCTCCACAACTACCTTGGCAGAGATAGTTGTTCCGGAGAATGGTCTCTGGGAATCGGGTCACCACATCCAAAATGGTGAGAAGATACTGGTAATCCCTCTATTGTTTTCAGCGGTTGTCCCGCACAATCCACCAACACTCTGCTGAAGGGTTCCCCAAAAGCTGGTATGGGAATTAGGGGTGTAGGTTTAACTGCAGATTGAGGCTTCCCCACAACCTGGCACGTGTGACCAGTTTTACAGAACTCTACCACATCTTCGTGGAGTTGTGGCCAGTCAAAATGCTGTCTTATGTGGGCTTCGATTTTTCATACACCGACATGTCCAGCCATTGGAAGTTCGTGGGCCATTCTTAATATTTCTTTAAGTGGACCTCAGCGGCACCACTATCTGGTGAAGCACTGTCCACTCTTCATATGTAGGTCTATGAGGAGGTCTCCACTTCATCATCAGCACCTCATTCTTTAAATAGTAGCACTCTGCAACTCCCTCTGCTTCAGTTTTGGTTTGGACAGTCTGTGATATATTTTTAACACTGGGTCCTGTTGCTGAGCCTCAACTAAGGAAGATCTGTTTAACACATCCTTTGGGTCCATTACCTTCCGAAAGAAGGTTTCAGACAACCAGCCAGTAGAGTCATTCATCTGCAGTGTCAGTTCAAAGGATTGTTTGGCCATGGACCGAGTCACCACACAATCAGGGAGAATGTCAGGGACCTTCCCCTGTAACTGCTCTTTCTCCCTGACCTCTTTTGATTTCTCGAGAACTACTGGGGAAGCTGCACCTTTTCCCCTGTCAGATTATTACCTGGGATTAGGTCGACCCATCCACCGGTAAACTAGGTACAATCCCCATGGTTACCGTCCTGAAACTAGGTCACACTCCAACTGCACCCGATATAAAAGTATGGACATATACCATCTTCCGATACCATTCACTAACACTCTAGCATTCACTGCACGCTCGGAGGAAGGTCATGACTTTTCCCAGCAGAAGGGATTGGGTGGCCCCTCTATCCCTCAGTCTGACTACGGGATTGCTTGCCTCATTGGAGGAGTATGGGAACACTTTTTCTTGGGATACAAATTCCAGGTAACTCTCGGTGATTTTGTTAAGCTTTCCCGCACTCTCTGTGGTAGGTTTACTGGGTCTGACTGCCGCAGTTAGAGGCACAGTCTGATCTGCCGTGCTTTCCATCGGGGCCCGTTTTCCTGCACTGATCTAGTGGACTCTGATTAATCCTACAGGTTTTCCCCGTCATTTCCATCATTCAGCTCGATGGTGATCTGCCTTATTACAGTGGAAACATACAGATCGTCGGCCATTATTCCTGCTCTCAGTATCGTCCTATTTGGCTTGAGGATGGGCCCCCGTGTGTCCAGCTTTTCCTTCTAGCCCATGGCTAGCCGGGATCCAATCATCCTCCTTTTATTCTCTGGTCTTCGGGGAGACAAGGGCAGTGTTTCCCTTTGGTGTTAAGGCCTTGTGTACAAGAGAAAATTCATCAGCCTGCAAAGCAACCAGCCTGGCTCTTTGAACCTCTTGCCCCTCTTTGTGGGTTTTAATGGGAGGGAGAGCGAGTTTTTGAACTCCTCGAGAACGATCTGAGGTTTACATATGTGGGCTCTATCTTGACTGTCAATATCTACTGGTCAAAAGAAAACATAAAAACAGAATGTAAAATCTTCTATAGATACATAAAAAGGAAACGTTTGGTTAAGACAAATGTGGGTCCATTGTGGCAAAGTCAGGAGAATTTATAATGGGGAACAGAGAATGGCAGAGAAGCTAAATGATTATCTTGTGTCTGTCCTAACTGAGGGAGATACAAGAAATCTCCCAGAATTAGAGATCCAAGGGACTCGGGAGAATGAGGACGTGAAGGAAATTAGTATTAGGAAGAAAGTTGCATTGGAGAAAATAATGGGGCTGAAGGTTGACAAGGCCCCAGGATATGATATCCTGCATCTCAGAGTGTTGAAAGAGATAACTATGGAGATAGTGGGTTCATTGATGATCATCTTTCAAAATTCTAGAGTCCACAGCGGTTCCTGCAGATTGGAAGGTAGCAAATGTCACTCCACTATTTACGAAGGGAGGGAGAAAGAAAACCGGAAATTAAGGATCTGTTAGCCTTACATCAGTCGTTGGCAAAAAGCTGGAATCTATTCCAAAGGATGTGATAAATGGACACTTGGATAATAATGATCTGATTGGGCATAGTCAACATGGATTTATGAATGGGAAATCATTCTTGACGAACCTGTTCGAGTTGTTATTGAGGATGTTACTAACCGAATTGGTAAAGGGGAGTCCGTAGATGTGGTATGCTTGGATTTTCCGAAGGCTTTCGATAAAGTATCCCACAAGAGATCAGTTAACAAAATTAAAGCGCATGGAATAGGAGATAATATATGTGTATGCTTTAAGGATTGGTTAACAGGCAGAAAGCAGAGAGTAGGAATAAATGGCGCATTCTTGCGTTAGCCAGCTGCGACTAGTGGGGTGCTGCATGGATCAATGCTTGGGCCCAAGCTGTTCACAACATATATCAATGATTTGGATATGAGGACAAACGTAATATTTCCAAGTTCACAGATGATACCAAAATCAGTGCGAATGCATGCTGTGAGGAATATGCAAAGCGGCTTCAAGGGAATTTGGACAGACTTAGTGAGTGGGCAAGAACATGGCAGAGGCAATATAAAGTGGACAAATGTGAGGTTATCCACTTTGGTAGGAGGAACAGATGCGCAGACCATTTCTTAAATGGTAAGAGATTAGAAAGTGTAGATGTACAAATGGATCTGGGTGTCCTTGTCAATAAGTCACTGAAAGCTAACATGCAGGTGCAGCAAGCAATTAGGAAGGCTAATGGTCTGTTAGCCTTTATCACAAGAGGACTTGTGTACAAGAGTAGTGAAGCCTTGCTTCAATTTTATAGAACCTTGGTTTGACCACACCTGGAGTGCTGTGTGCAGTTTTGGTCCCCTTACCTCAGGAAGGATATTATTGCCATAGAGGGAGTGCAATGAAGATTCAACAGACTTGTTCCTGGGATGGCGGGACTGTCCTGTGAAGAGAGAGTGGGGAAACTGGGCCTGTATTCTCTAGAGTTTCAAAGAACGAGAGGTCATAGAACATAGAACAGTACAGCACAGTACAGGCCCTTCGACCCACGGTGTTGTGCCGAACCTTTAACCTACTCAAGATCTAAGTAACTACCTATGCTTCATTCTACTATCGTCCATGTACCTAGCCAAGAGTCGCTTAAATGCCCCTAATGTATCTGCTTCTACTACCACCGCTGGCAGCGCATTCCACACACCCACCATGATCTCATTGAAACATACATAATACTGAAACAGCTAGACCGGGTAGATGCTGGTGAAATGTTTCCTCTGGTTGGGGAGTCTGGAACCAGCAGATACAATTTTAAAATAACAGAGAAGCCACTTAGGACAGAGATGAGGGGAAATTTCTTTACTCAGAAGGTTGTGATCTTTGGAATTCTCTACCCCAGAGGGCTGTGGAATCTCAGTCATTGTGTATGTTTAAAGTGGAGATTGACAGTTTTCTAAATACCAGTGACATAATAGGATATGGGGATATTGTGGGAAAAAGGCATTGAAGTGGATGATCAGTCTTATGATATTGAATGGCGGGCCAGGCTCGTTGGGCTGAATGTCCTACTCCAGTTCCTCTGTTCCGAAGCTGCTTACCTCTTTCAAACTCGAGCTAAGTTTAGTCAAGCCGATTTCGAAGGGTTCAGAATTTTTGCTGGTCCACCTCTGGTACTATCTCGTATGTACCCAGGATAGCATTTTTAGTCATCACAAAATCTGATGAACTTTCATCTGGCAACAGTGAATAAACCTCATGGGCTTTTCCTGTTAATTTATTTTGCAAAAACAGTGTCCATCTCTCTGCGGGCTATTTCAGCTGCTTTGCAAGTTTTTCAAAAGTGACAAAATATTCCGCCATCCTCCTCATTGAACTTTCTCATGAACTGGGAGAATTTTAAGAGCTCGGCGCATGGTCCTGATCTCGGGGTAGCTCCCTCACTAGCTGTGCCTTCACTGGGCGTATTGGGTCTTCCCTAATTGTTTGAGCCACCTCAACTCCCTTTCTTCATTCTCCTTCTGGAATACTCTTACATTTTCCCTTTCACTTTGCTCTTTCTCGCCCTCTCTGGAATTCTAATTCTCGTCTCTTCTGTTCTAGTTTTACCATAGCTAACATTACTCTATCTGTTAGTAATTCTAACCCTGTGTGAGTCTTCAGCTTCAAGTGAAAAATGGTTGCGCACGGGTCTTAGGATTTCGGGTTTCCGAGCTTTTGGACGGAGAGTAACCCCTAACTGTCCAGCCACATTACTCAACTTTCCACAGATGCTGCCAGACTTGCTGAGTGAATCCAGCATTTCTTGTTTTTGTTTCAGATTTCCAGCATCCGCAGTATTTTGCTTTTAATTTGTTACTCAACTTTTCAACTGATAGGATGTTAACCTGTACCGAGTTACTTTACTCTGTATGTAACTCCTTTATTGCAAATGGAACAACTTTATTCAAAAAGACAGGGAGACAGAAAGTAGGAAGCTCCAGGCTAGTTAGCTTTATATCTGTCTTGCAGAAAATGTGAGACGTTATTATTAAAGACGTAATAGCAGACACTTAGAAAAATCAGATAATCAGGCAGAGTCAACATGGTTTTCGGAAAAGGAAATCATGTTCAACAAAAGTTATTCGATTTCTTTGAAGAAGTAGCATGTGCTGTGGAGAAAGGGAAACAGGTGGATGTACTGTACTTAGAGTTCAAGAATGCATTTGATAAGGTGTCACATCAAACGTTATTGCTCATAGTATAGGGGGTAACATATTGGCATGGATAGAAGATTTGCTAGCTCACAGGAAACAGAAGGTAGGCATAAATGGGTCATTTTCTGGTTAGCAAGGTGTAATGAGTGGTGTGACACAGGAATCAATGCTGGGGCCTCAACATTTTACAATTTATAGTAATGACTTGGATGAATGGACCAAAGGTATAGTTGCTAAAATTGCTGATGACACATAGTTAAGCAGTAAAGTAAGTTGTGAAGAGGACATCAGGAGGTTAAAAATGGAATATAGATAGGTGAAGTCAGTGGGCAAAGATATGGCAAATGGAGTACAATGTGGAAAAATGTGAAATTGTCCATTTTGGCAGGAAGAATAAAAAAGAATCATATTATCTAAATGGTGAGAGATTGCAGAGCTCTGAGATGCAGAGGGATCTGGGTGTTCTACTGCATGAATCGCAAGAGGTTAGTATACAGGTACAGCACGTTATTAGGAAAGCTAATAGAATGTTATTGATTATCATGAGGGGAATTGAACACAAAAGTAGGGAGATTATGCTTTAGCTGTACAGGGCATTGGTGAGACCACATCTGGACTACTGTGTACAGTACTGGTCTCCTTATTTAAGGAATGATGTAACTGCATTGTAAGCAGTTCAGAAAAGGTTGACGAGACTAATACTTGGATTGGGTGGATTGTCTTAGGAGGAAGGATCGGACAGGCTAGGCTTGTATCTACTGCAGTTTAGAAGAGTAAGAGGCGACTTGACTGGAACATATACGATCATGAGGGGTCTTGACAGGGTGCATGTGGAAAAGGATGTTACCCATTGTGAGAGAATCTAGAGCTAGGGGTCCCTATTTAAAAATAAGGAGACGCCCATTTAAAACAGGAAAGAGGAGAATTTCTTTCTGTCAGAGGGTTGTGAGATTTTGGAACTCTCTTCCTCAAAAGGCAGTAGAAGCAGACTCTTTAAATATTTTAAAGCAGAGGTAGATAGATTTTTGATAAACAAGGGGGTAACAGGTTATCAGAGGTAGGTGAGAAGTTAAAGTTGAGGTTAAAATCAGATTAGCGATGATCTTATTAAATGGCAAGGCAGGCTTGAGGGGCCGAGTGGCCTACTCCTGCTCTTAATTCGTATGTTCACGTGTTCGTTTGCGCTGGCTTCGGAGGGTACTGGCTTCGAATGTGGATATTTTAGTGCTCTGGCAGTGGAAAACACAATAAAACTGCTTTGAAATTTGTAATTGTTTTCTCAGGATCAGTTGTTTTTGCCACTTCTCTGGCCAAAGGAGGGGTACCAGAGGACTGGTGGACAGCGAATGTGGTACCATATTCAAGAAGGGTAGCAGGGATATACCAGGTAATTACTGGCCAGTGAGTCTAACATCAGTTGTTGGGAAACTATTGGTAAAAAATCTGAAGGACAGGATTAATCTCCACTTGGAGAGGCAGAGATTAATCAGGGATAGTCAGCATGGCTTTGTCAGGGGGAGATCGTGTCTGAAAAACTTGATTGAATTTTCGAGGAGGTGACGAAATGTGTCAATGAGGGTAAAGCAGTTCATGTAGTCTACATGAACCTCAGTAAGGCTTTTGATAACGTCCCGCATGGGAGATTGGTTAAGAAGGTAAGAGACCATGGGATCCAGGGTAATTTGGAAAATTGGATCCAAAATTGGCTTAGTGGCTAGAGGCAGAGGGTGATGGTTGAGCGCTGTTTTTGCGAGTGGAAGCCTGTGATCAGTGGTGTACCACCGGGATCGGTGCTGGGACCCTTGCTGTTTGTAGTATGCATCAATGATTTAGACGTAAATATAGGAGGCATGATCAGTAAGTTCGCAGATGACACGAAAATTGACGGTGTTGAAAATAGTGAGGAGGGAAGCCTTAGATAACAGGGCGATATAGATGGGCTAGTAAGATGGGCAAACAGTGGCAAATGGAATTTAATCCTGAGAAATGTGAGATGATGCATTTTGGGAGGAATAACAGGGCAAGGGAATATACAATGGAAGGGAGGACCCCTGGAAGTACAGAGGGTCAGAAGGACCATGGTGTACTTGTCTATAGATTACTGAAAGCAGCAGTACAAGGAGATAAGGTGGTTAGGAAGGCATATGGGACACGTGCCTTGATTGGCCAAGTTATAGAATGTAAGAGCAGGGAGGCGATGATGGAGCTGGATAAATCGCTCGTGAGGGCACAGCTGGAGTACTGTGTACACATCTGGTCACCACACTATAGGAAGGATGTGATTGCACTGGGGAGGCTGCAGAGGAGATTCACCAGGATGTTGCCTGGGCTGGAGAATTTCAGCTATGGAGAGAGACTGGATAGGCTAGAGTTGTTTTCCTTCGAGCATAGATGGCTGACTGGGGACCTGACTGAGGTGCACAAAATTATAAGGACTGAGATAGGAAGAAACCTTTTCCCTTATCAGAAGTGTCAATAACTAGGGGGGCAAAGACTGAAATTAAGGGGCAGGAGGTTTAAAGAAAATTTGAGGAAAAATTATTTTCACCCAGAGGGTGGTTGGAATCTGGAACACACTGCCTGAAGCGGTGAAGGTCAGGAAGCCTCACAACAACGTTTAAGATGTATTTAGATGAGCATTTGAAACGCCATACCGTACAAGATTACGGGCCAAGTGCTGGAAAATGGGATTAGAATAGATAGGCCTGATGGCGGGCGTGGACACGGTGGGCCAATGGGACAGTTTCTATGATGTGTAACCCTGTGACTCCAATTTCTCGTTTGTTGTTGGGTTATGGTCACTGGAACTTCCAGATGTCTGTCGAAAGCAGATGAGGATGGGTCCCAGTCTCCCCATTTGTCCTCGTGTTTATTTGATCACAACAAGGTTTATTCATTTTTAACAGTGGACGTGCTTACCACCTCAGTGAGTGTTTGTTGTGATCGTGAAAGAACCAATCAGACAGGTTTTCTTGAGATTAAACTAGAAGTAAGTTTATTACATTTCAAAATTCTAATTGAATCTAAATAAAACAATTAAAATATACTGCATTCACGCAGACACTGACACGAGAACCACACACAAATAAATTAGAATGAGAAATAAATTGTGGTTGGATATGTCTCCGGAATAATTCTTTAAAAAACAAAGTCTGTGAGGTTGGATGATTCTGTGGTCAGTGCGTTTGCCACCCTTAGTTATGAGTTTCATGTCATCTGAAAGACATGAAATTATGTTTTTCTTTACATAAAGGTCTATGTCATTCATATATCTATTTGTATGTCAGGAACAGCGCTAGTTCCAATACGGACCCCTGAGACACAATACTGTATACTCCCCCTCCCCCAGTCTGAACAATGTCTGTTCACCACTTTTCTTTGCTTTCTGTCCCTGAGTCAGTGTCATATCCACACTATCACTGTCACATTAATCATTGTGTTCCATCTTTCATAACAAGTCAACGAAATGTCATTTGATCACAGGCCTTTTGAAAGTCCATATACATAAGACAAAACACATTATCCTCATCAATACTCACAGTTTTGTCATCAACTAACTTGATCAAGATTATCAGACATGATTTTCCATTACCCTATCAGTGCTGCATGTCAAAGAACAAACAAATAACAGTGCAGCACAGGAACAGGCCATTCGTCCCTCCAAGCCTGCTCTGATCACGATGCCTGCCTAAACTAAAACCTTCTGCACTTCCGGGGTCCGGATCCCTCTATACCCATCTTATTCACGTATTTGTCTAGATGCCTCTTAAACGTCTCTACGGTAACTGCTTCCAACACCTCCCCCGGCAACAGGTTCCAGGCACTCACCACCCTCTACATAAAGAACTTGCCTCGCACATCCCCTCTGAACTTTGCCCCTCTCACCTGAAACCTATGTCCCCTAGAAACTGACTCTTCCACCCTGGGAAAAAGCTTGTAACTATCCACTCTGTCCATGCCGCTCATAACATTGTAAACCTCTATCATGTCGCCCCTCCACCTCCGTCGTTCCAGTGAAAACATTCCGAGTTTATCCAACCTTCTCTCATAGCTAATACCCTCCAGACCAGGCAACATCCTGGTAAACCTCCTCTGTACCCTCTCCAAAGCCTCCACGTGCTTCTGGTAGTGTGGCGACCAGAATTGCACGCAATATTGTAAGTGTGGCCTAACTATATTTCTGTACAGCTGCAACATGACTTGCCTATTTTTATACTCTATGCCGCGACCGATGAAGGCAAGCATGCCGTATGCCTTCTTGACTACCTTATCCACCTGCGTTGCCACTTTCAGTCACCTGTGGATCTGTACGCCCAGATCTCTCTGCCTGTCAATACTCCTAAGCGTTCTGCCATTTACTGTAAACTTCCCAACTGCATTAGACCTTCCAAAATGCATTACCTAACATTTTTCCGGATTAAACTCCATCTGCCATTTCGCCACCCAAGTCGCCAACCGATCTATATCCTGTTGTATCCTCTGACAATCCTCATCACTGTCCACAACTCCACAAACTTTTGTGTCGTACTTATCAGACTAGCTACATTTTCCTCCAAATCATTTATATACACTACAAAGAGCAAAGGTCCCAGCACTGATCCCTGTGGAACACCACTAGTCACATCCCTCCATTCAGAAAAGCACACTTCCACTGCTACCCTCTGTCTTCTATGACTGAGCCAGATCTGTATCCATCTTGCCAGCTCCCCTCTGATCCCATGTGACTTCACATTTTGTATCAGTCTGCCATCTTGTCAAAGGCTTTACTGAAGTCCATATAGATAACATCCAATGCCCTTCCTTCATCTAATATCTTCGTCACTTCCTCAAAAACTCAATCAAATTAGTGAGATACGACCTCCCCTTCACAGAACCATGCTTCCTCTCGCTAATACGTCCATTTGTTTCCAAATGGGAGTAAATCCTGTCCCGAAGAACCCTCTCTAATAATTTCCCAACCACTGACGTAAGGCTCACCGGCCGATAATTTCCTGGATTATCCTTGCTACCCTTCTTAAACAAAGGAACAACATTGGCTATTCTCCAGTCCTCTGGGTCCTCACCTGTAGCCAATGAGGATGCAAAGATTTCTGTCAAGGCCCCAGCAATTTCTTCCCTTGCCTCCCTCAGTATTCTGGGTTAGATCCCATCAGGCCCTGGGGACTTATCTACCTTAATGCTTTGCAAGACACCAACACCTCCTCCTTTTTGACAATGAGATGACTGAGACTATCTACACTCCCTTCCCTAGGCTCATCATCCACCAAGTCCTTCTCCTTGGTGAATACTGATGCAAAGTACTGATTTCGTACCTCGCCCATTTCCTCTGGCTCCATACGTAGAATTCCCATCTCTGTCCTTGTGTGGGCCAACCCTTTCCCTGGTTACCCTCTTGCTCTTTATAAATGTATAAAAAGCCTTGGGATTTTCCTTAATCCTGTTTGCCAATGACTTCATATAAACCCTTTTCGCCCTCCTGAATCCTTGCTTAAGTTCTTTCCTACTGTCTTTATATTCCTCAAACGATTCGTCTGTTCCTAGCCTTCCAGCCCTTACAAATGCTTCCTTTTTCTTTTTGACTAGACTCACAATATCCCGCGTTATCCAAGGTTCCCGAAACTTGCCAAACTTATCGCTCTTCTTCACAGGGACATCCTGGTCCTGGATTCTAATCAGCTGACGTTTGAAAGACTCCCATATGTCAGATGTTGATTTACCCTCAAACAGCCGCCCCCAATCTAAATTCTTCAGTTCCTGCCTAATGTTGTTATAATTAGCCTTCCCCCAATTTAGCACCTTCACCCGAGGACTACTCTTATCCTGATCCACAAGTACCTTAAAACTTATGGAATTATGGTCACTGTTCCCGAAATGCTCCCCGACTGAAACTTCGACCACCTGGCCGGGCTCATTCCCCAATACCAGGTCGAGTACGGCCCCATCCCTAGTTGGACTATCTACGTATTGTTTCAAGAAGCCCTCCTGGATGCTCCTCACAAATTCTGCCCCATCCAAGCCCCTAGCACTAAGTGAGTCCCAGTCAATATTGGGGAAGTTAAAATCACCCACCACTGCAACCCTGTTACCTTTACATCTTTCCAAAATCTGTCTACATATCTGCTCCTCTACCTCCCGCTGGCTGTTTGGAGGCCTGTAGTAAACCTCCAACATCGTGACTGCACCCTTCCTATTCCTGAGCTCCACCCATATTGCCTCGCAGCATGCCCCCTCCGAGGTGTCCTCCCGCAGTACTGCTGTGATATTCTCCTTAACCAGTAATGCAACTCACCCACCCCTTTTACACCCCGTATATCCCGCCTGACGCTTCTAAAGCCTGGAACATTTAGCTGCCAATCCTGCCCTTCCCTCAACCAATTCTCTGTAATAGCAACAACATCAGATTTACAAGTAATAATCCAAGCTCTAAGTTCATCTGCCTGACCTGTTATACTTCTTGCATTGAAACAAATGTACTTCAGACCGCCAGTCCCGCTGTGCTCCGCAACATCTCCCTGCCTGCTCTTCCTCTTTGTCTTATTGGCCTTATTTACTTGTTCCCCCTCATTTATTTCACTTTCTGTCCTTCTGCTCTGCTTCCCACCCCCTGCCACACTAGTTTAAACCCTCCCGAGTGACGCTAGCAAAACTCGCAGCCAGGATATTTGTGCCCCTCCAGTTTAGATGCAACCCGTCCTTCTTGTAAAGGTCCCATCTGTCCCTGAAGAGATCCCAATCGTCTCGATATCAGAAACCCTCCCTTCTACACCAGCTGTTCAGCCACGTGTTTAACTGCACCATATTCCTATTTCTATCCTCACTGGCACGTGTTATTTATTATACCCTGTTTTCCCAAGCAAGATATCTATTTGCACTGGGCTACGGCCTCTAGAAATTACCAAACACCAACATACACTGACTGGGTAGTTACAGGGTTTATCGAATCTCTCCTTTTGGAAACAGGGTGTGACATTTATAGCCTTCCAGTCCTCTGACAACTCTTTCATATCTAAGGAGGATTGTAAGATTCTGGCCAGTGCCCCTGCTATGTCCACCATTCTTTCCCTCAACAAACCTCATATATCCTATCTAAACCAGGTCAATCTTTTACTTTATTGTGGTACAAAAAGTGTTGGATTGAAAGGGGTTGACTGAACCTGTTTGTTCAGTGACCGTAAGTAATGTCAGTCACTATGGACACTAATTGCGTCACTGGAGGGTTTCCCTCTTCTATTAATAATGGGCTCCATTCAAAGTGCTATCCCATAGTTTCAGTTGAAGCATCAACCCTGACACGAACAGGGATCCGTGGCTGCAGTGAGATGGAGAGGATAGATCAGAATCTGAGAACAATGAATTGGAATGTTACAACAATGGGTCAGAATCTGAGAACAATAGATTGGAATGTTACAACAATGGGCAGCAGGAGTTTCTCCTATTGGCTTGGCGAAATTACTGCAGATTATTTTTGGATAACATTAGAATGGCGGATCTATTTTGCACTGAAGATGATTGAAACGATTTACGATCCAATCCTCGCTATTATTGATGTACCTGGTAATTCTCTGTATCCAACTATTGGATCTATAAAGACTGCCCGGTGTCCAATCCTCAGGCTTGTGGGGTATCAGTGGACCCTCATTCAGTGTCTGCCCCTGTCCACCTCAAAGACTGCCCTGTGTCCAATCCTCAGCAGAGAGAAGCAGGATGAAAGGTCCTGTGGCTTTGTCAGGATATCGGGATTCGTGATGGTGCAGGTGGCTCTGCGGGGTCCCCTTGACAACGGGGAGAGATACAGGAGCTGGAGGAACTCTCACGACATTAATGTGCAGTTGGTGTGTGAGCATGCCCAGTACATCATGTTGGTGAATGTCCACTATCCTGGCACCAGCCAGGATACCTTCATTCTGAAACAGTCAGCTGGTCCCAATATTTCGGAGCTCCATGGAAAACCGGAATGCGGTTCCTCAGAGACAATGGACCCCACCCCCCACCCCAGACATGGCTATACCTCCGACACCCCCAAACCCACTTTCCACTGCCAGTCAAACAAATACTCCAGCAGGAACACAGTGGAACAGACCATCGGTGTGATGAAGCAATTCTTACAATGTCTGAACCGCTCGGGGGGAGCCCTCCAGTACACACTGGAGCAGGTGTCCAAGTTCATGGTGTTCTGCTGCACCCTTCATATCATCACCATCATGAGGACACAGTCATTGGCACCAGGAATCCGGAGGCTCCCTCAGGAGGAAGCGGAGGAGGCAGGGAGGATATTTCCTGGTTGCCTTCGACCCGGACAGGCTGTCGGAGAGTCCCTGCCAAGATTCCAGATACCACAGTACGACTTCCCTGTCACACCATGTATCCCCCCCATTCTCCACCATTACACCCATCTGAACGCCCCGTGACAGCGTCCCCTTGGTCACCATCCTGCAATAAAAGCCACCAACAAAAACCTTTTCATTAACATCTCTATCCATCACCAATTAAACAAACAAAACTGAACTATTCACACTTGTGTACTCCCTTGGTGCCTGTCTTGTGAGTTCCCTCGACCTGCCTTGTGCTCCTACACAATGTTTCTCCAGTGACTGCAGCATGGCTGGTGAAAGGCTGCTGACTTTCACTGGGGGGTGACTGCAGATTGCCTTGGAGGACGTCCTCGAGCGGCTCTGGGCACTGAGGGCTCGGATTCAGACTGCACCACCTCGATATGGGCAGCAGCAGCCTGGGCTGGCTGATGAGTAACAGCAAGAACACTGGTGGAGTGACAGTGAAGGGAGAACAAATACTGTCATCCTGAGAGAGGACAGCAGGTTCATGCTCCACGGAGCAACTGTAAATCCCACTTGATGACACCTCAGCAATCCATGTAATCTACCGGATCACTGAGACGCTGGGTGTCTGCCGTCTGTGCTGCTGTGGAAGCTGAGACAATGGGGCTCATTCTGGGGTAGGTGGGACCTCTACAAACAGGATGGTCGTCACCTGAACCAGGGGGATACCAATATTCTGGGGGGGGGAGATTTGCTAGTGCTCTTCGGGGGGGTTTAAACTAATTCAGCAGGGGAATGGGAACCTAAATTGTAGTTCCAGTGTACAGGATGTTGAGAGTAGTGAGGTCAGGGATAAGGTTACAAGGACGCAAGAGGGCACTGGCAAGCAAGAACTTGGTTTAAAGTGTGTCTACTTCAACGCCAGGAGCATCTGGAATAAGGTGGGTGAGCTTGCAGAATGGGTTGGTACCTGGGATTTCGATGTTGTGGCCATTTCGGAGACATGGGTAGAGCAGGGGCAGGAATGGATGTTGCAGGTTCCGGGATTTAGATGTTTCAGTTAAAACAGAGAAGATTGTAAAAGAGGAGGGGGTGTGGCATTGTTAATCAAGGAGAGTATTACAGCGGCAGAAAGGACGTTTGAGGACTCGTCTACTGAGGTAGTATGGACCGAGGTTAGAAACAGGAGAGGAGAGGTCACCGGTCTTCAAAAGACCTCCGAATAGTTCCAGAGATGTAGAGGAAAGGATAGCGAAGATGATTCTTGACAGGAGCGAGAGTAACAGGGTAGTGGTTATGGGGGACTTTAACTTTCCAAATATTGACTGGAAATACTATAGTTCGAGTACTTTAGATGGGTCTGTTTTTGTCCAGTGTGTGCAGGAGGGTTTTCTGACACAGCATGTAGACAGGCCAACCAGGGGCGATGCCACAGTGGATTTGGTACTGGGTAATGAACCCGGCCAGGTGTTAGATTTAGATGTAGGTGAGCACTTTGGTGATAGTGATCACAATTCGGTTAGGTTTACCTTAGCGATGGGCAGGGACAGGTATATACCGCAGGGCAAGAATTATAGCGGGGGGAAAGGAAATTATGATGCGATTAGGCAAGATTTAGGATGCGTAGGATGGGGAAGGAAACTGCAAGGGATGGGCACAATCGAAATGTGGAGCTTATTCAAGGAGCAGCTACTGCGTGTCCTTGATTAGTATGTACCTGTGAGGCAGGGAGGAAGTTGTCGAGCGAGGGAGCCGTGGTTTACTAAAGAAGTTGAAGACGCTTGTCAAAAGGAAGAAGAAGGCTTATGTTAGGATGAGACGTGAAGGCTCAGTTAGGGCGCTTGAGAGTTAAAGCCAGCCAGGAAGGATCTAAAGGGAGAGCTAAGAAGAGCAAGGAGAGGACACGAGAAGTCATTGGCGGATAGGATCAAGGAAAACCCTAAGGCTTTCTATAGGTATATCAGGAATAAAAGAATGACTAGAGTTAGATTAGGGCCACTCAAGGATAGTAGTGGGAAGTTGTGTGTGGAATGAGAGGAGATAGGGGAAGCGTTAAATGAATATCTTTCGTCAGTATTTACAGTCGAGAAAGAAAATGTTGTCGAGTAGAATACTGAGATTCAGACTACTAGGCTAGATGGGATTGAGGTTCACAAGGAGGAGGTGTTAGCAATTTTGGAAAGTGTGAAAATAGATAAGTCCCCTGGGCCAGATGGGATTTATCCTAGGATTCTCTGGGACGCCAAGGAGGAGATTGCAGAGCCTTTGTCCTTGATCTTTATGTCGTCATTGTCGACAGGAGTAGTGCCGGAAGACTGGAGGATAGCAAATGTTGTCCCCTTGTTCAAGAAGGGGAGTAGAGACAGCCCTGGTAATTATAGACCTGTGAGCCTTACTTCGGTTGTGGGTAAAATGTCGGAAAAGGTTATAAGAGACAGGATTTATAATCATCTTGAAAAGAATAAGTTCATTAGCGATAGTCAGCACGGTTTTGTGACGGGTAGGTCGTGCCTCACAAACCTTATTGAGTTTTTCGAGAAGGTGACCAAACTGGTGGATGAGGGTAAAGCAGTGGATGTGGTGTATATGGATTTCAGTAAGGCGTTTGATAAGGTTCCCCACGGTAGGCTATTGCAGAAAATACGGAAGTATGGGGTTGAAGGAGATTTCGAGCTTTGGATCAGAAATTGGCTAGCTGAAAGAAGACAGAGGGTGGTGGTTGATGGCAAATGTTCATCCTGGAGTTTAGTTACTAGTGGTGTACCGCAAGGATCTGTTTTGGGGCCACTGCTGTTTGTCATTTTTATAAATGACCTGGAAGAGGGTGTAGAAGGGTGGGTTAGTAAATTTGTGGATGACACTAAGGTCGGTGGAGTTGTGGATAGTGCCGAAGGATGTTGTAGGGTACAGAGGGACATAGATAGGCTGCAGAGCTGGGCTGAGAGATGGCAAATGGAGTTTAATGCGGAAAAGTGCGAGGTGATTCACTTTGGAAGGAGTAACAGGAATGCAGAGTACTGGGCTAATGGGAAGATTCTTGGTAGTGTAGATGAACAGGGAGATCTTGGTGTCCAGGTACATAAATCCCTGAAAGTTGCTACCCAGGTTAATAGGGCTGTTAAGAAGGCATATGGTGTGTTAGCTTTTATTAGTAGGGGGATCGAGTTTCGGAGCCACGAGGTCATGCTGCAGCTGTACAAAACTCTGGTGAGGCCGCACCTGGAGTATTGCGTGCAGTTCTGGTCTCTGCATTATAGGAAGGATGTGGAAGCTTTGGAAAGGGTGCAGAGGAGATTTACTAGGATGTTGCCTGGTATGGAGGGAAGGTCTTACGAGGAAAGGCTGAGGGACTTGAGGTTGTTTTCGTTGGAGAGAAGGAGGAGGAGAGGTGACTTAATAGAGCCATACAAGATAATCAGAGGGTTAGATAGGGTGGATAGTGAGAGCATCTTTCCTCGGATAGTGATGGCAAACACGAGGGGACATAGCTTTAAGTTGAGGGGTGATAGATATAGGACAGATGTTCGAGGTAGTTTCTTTACTCAGAGAGTAGTAGGGGCGTGGAACGCCCTGCCTGCAACAGTAGTAGACTCGCCAACTGTAAGGGCATTTAAATGGTCATTGGATAGACATATGGATGAAAATGGAACAGTGTAGGTCAGATGGTTTCACAGGTCGGCGCAACATCGAGGGCCGAAAGGCCTGTACTGCGCTGTAATGTTCTAATCTAATCTAATGGCCACCAAACACTGTATCGCAGCTGAGTCCCCTAATGCTGTCATAGAGTTAGTGACCACTTCCACATGGGAAAGAATGTGCTTCTAGCTCTGTGCAATGTCCTGTGCCATGTTGGAGCCGGACTCCTCCATGTTCCTTGACAGTGATAACAGACTGTCGGACAGGCCTGTCAATGGACAAAGTACCTCAGTGTACATGTCGATCAGCATTCTCCTGCATGCTGTTCCAGCAATGTTTATATCTGAGTCCTGTGTATTATAACTCGTTTGTGACCTTGCCCTCCGGTGAGCTGGCACATGAACTATCCTTTCCCCGTGGCCTGGCTGCAGCTCACTCGTGCTCGGTGACTCACCACGTGCAGATTCTGACTCTATACCAGCCTCTACAGCACACATAGTGTAAATATTTGAGCTGTTGTCTGTGAGTATCAGAGCAAGTGATGGGGCTTCACCATCAGTGCTGTGCTGCTGCTCTTTCTCTGTCTCCTGGAGCTGCTGTGACTGGGAAGCTGGCAGTTTTCAGTTATCGTTGGAAAGTACAAAATCAGAAGGGGAGGGTTGGGTTGAGGGATTGGGGGTGGGATGGAAAGCAGGAGGTCCATGGTCCCACCATCTGCAGCTTGTACATCATCCCAGACAGCAGGATGAGGGGGAGGTGGGAGTTAAGAAGGGACATCAGGCAGGTGCATAGCATCATCCTGAATGCTCTCGGTCATGTCGGATGCTACGGGCTCTGTCACAGTCAGTCCCATGATGTGGAGAACCATCTCCTCCCTTTGGCTCAGGGGATGAAGGTCTGCCTGGCCCCCGCCGGTTCACTTCTTCGCCTGTGATTATGGGCCACCTTGTCCTGCAAGAGATGGGATGGAATATCAGTAATTGTGTTTCACTGTATTTGGGTGATGTGCCTGCCATAGCTGAATAGCTGGAGGTATGTGGAGGCAGTGAGAGGTGGGTATGAGGCTGGTATCAGTGGAAGGTGTGTGAGGGTGAGGTGGAGTATGTGAATGTTCGGTGTGAGTCCTGAGTGATAGGTGCTCCTGATGGGTGAGTGATGGGGGTGTGGTGCATTGAGCAGTGTGAGATGTTGGTGATATTGGGGGTAGGAGATGCCATTTGGAGATGAAGTCACTGACATCGAACACCCGTGTGAGCTCATTAAACTTCTTCTGGCACTGCTGCCACGTCCTCGGGCCCACACCTCTTGCATTGACATCCCTGGCCACCTTCTCCCAGTCCCTTCAGAGAGCGTTACTTGAGGGCCTCGGCCGCACGCCATGGAAACATGGCCTCTTTCCTCCTGTCACCCTCCATGACTAAGGCCTCCAGCACCACATCCGTGAACTGCAGAGCCCTCTATAGTTTTTTAGTTTTAGTGTTAGAGATACAGCACTGAAACAGGCCTTCGGCCCACCGTGTCTGTGCCGATCATCAACCAGCCATTTATACTAATCCTACACTAATTCCATATTCCTACCACATATTCCTACCTGTCCCTATATTTCCCTGCCACCTACCTATACTAGGGGCAATTTATAATTGGCAATTAACCTATCAACCTGCAAGTCTTTGGCATGTGAGATGAAACCGCAGCACCCGAAGGAAACCCACGCAGACACAGGGAGAACTTGCAAACTCCACACAGGCAGTACCCAGAATTGAACCCGGGTCGCTGGAGCTGTTAGGCTGCAGTGCTAACCACTGCACCACTGTGCCGCCCTAATGTTCCATTTACCTTGTTTCCAATTGCAGAATTCACGGTCAGCACACGCAGCCTCCTATGATTCAGTGCAGCTTCCCTTTAAGAGGGACAGACTGCCTTTAAAAGCTGAATGCTGGCTGAAACACGAGCCAGCCTCACACACAGTTCTGTCCCAGTTAACAGTGCAGACAGACAGCAGTGCGGGTCACCCTGGGCAGCAAGTAGAATTCATAGAAATGAGGAGACAGCAGAAGCTTTGTGTGTCACCTGCCTCAACAAGAACGGGCACGGGCAGATCATGAATCACAAACCCGACGCACAGAAGGAGGATATTCGGCCCATTGTGTTAGTGCAGTCTCTTTGAAAGGGATATCTAATTAGTTCCTCTCCCCTCCTCTTGCCCCACATTCCAGCTTTTTAAATTCCAATTCATGTATTTGCTGAATTCTGTTTTGAAAGATATTATTGAATCTGCTTCCACCATGTTTTCAGGCAGTGAATCCCACATCCCAACAACTTGCTGTGTAAGAAAATTCTCCTCATTTCACCTCTGGTTCTTTGTCAATTACCTTCAATCTGTGCCTTCTTAATACTGAACTTTCTGACACTGGAAACAGTTTCACATTAATTACCCTATCAAAACCCTTCATGATTTTGAATTCTATATTAAATCTACCCTTACCCTTCACTGCTCTAAAGAGAACAATCCCAGCTTTTCCAATCTCTCCACGTAACTGAATTCCCAGGTCCCTGGTACCATTCTAATAAATCATCTCTGTATCTTCACTAAGTCCTTGACATCCTTACCAAAGTGTGGTGATCAGAACTGGACACAATTGTCCAGCTGGGACCTAACCAATGATGTATAAAAATCAGCATTTCCTCCTGAGTTTTATTACTCTGTGCCTCTCTCTAACACCAAGGAAACTACATGTTACCTTCAAAGATCTGTGTGTGTACACCCCCAGTTCTCTCTAATCCTGCACCCACTTTATAATGGTACCATTGAGTTTATATTGTTTCTCCTCATATTTCCTACCCAAATGTCTCACTTCACACTTCACTGTGTTAAATTACATCTGCCATGTTCCTGTACATTTCACCAGTCAGTCTCTGTCCTGCTGAAGTCTGTTACTATCCTTCACACTCTTTATTAACATTTCTGAGTTTCCTGTCATCTGGAAACTTTGACATTATCCCGTCTGTACACAAGCCCATTACATTAACATACAGCAACAGTGATCCCAACAGTGACCCTGGGGAACCCCACTGTGTACTTCCCTCCAGACCGAACAACAACCATTCTCCAATACTCTCCATTTTCTGTCACGGAGCTAAGTTCCTGTTTGCTGGCATTGAAAATAAAAAAAGCACTTCCATTTATGTAACGCCTTTATGACCACTGCATGTCCCAAAGCGATTTACAACCAACGCGTACCTTTTAATGTTTAGTCAGTCTTGTAATGTAGGAAAAACACAGCCAATTTCCGCACAGCAAGATCCCACAAGTAGCAGAGTGATCATGATCAGATCTGTTTTTGTGATGTTGATTTGAGGGGTAAATGTTGGCCAGGACACTGGGAATAATTCCGCTGACCTTCTAAATAATTCCATGGGATCTTTCCATCCCATGAGTGGGCAGACGGGGCCTGGCTTTACCTTTTCTTTGATAAGGCGGCACCTGTGACAGTGCAGCACTCCCTCAGTACTGCACTGCAGTGTCAGCCTTGATTCTTGTGATCAAGTCCTGCAGTGACATTTGATCCTTGAAGCTTGTGACTGATTGGGGAGAGAGCGACAAACTGAGCCACTGCTAACATTGGTCCTTTAATCCCATGTGTTTCTAATTTGGTAACATGGTTGTGATGTGGTACTTTATCAAACGCCCGTTTAAAGGATAGGAATATTGGGAAAGTACAGGCAGGAACAATCATAGGAATTATAGAATAGCATTGCACTGAAGGAGGCCATTTGGTCCATCAAGTCTGTGCTGTCACTTTTGAAGAGCTTCCAGTTAGTCCCTCACCCGGGCTCTTTCCCAGATTCTTCCATTTTTTCTGCCTTAAGATATCTATCCGATTCCCTTTTGGAATCTACTATTGAATCTGTATCCTTCAGCCTACCAGACCACACATTGCAAATCCGAAACACCCATTGCATAAAAAAAATCCCCGTGTCACCTCTGCTTCTTGTTTCCAATCACCGTAAATCTGTGTCCTCTGGTTAATGGCCCCTCACACATTGGAAACAATTTCATTTTATTTAATTTATATCAACTCCACATAATCTTAAACATTTCGATCAGATCTCCTTTTAAATTTCCCTGCTCTAAGGTGAACAATCCCAGCTACATAACTGTAATCCCTCATCCCTGGAAATGTTCCAGTGAAATCCCCTCTCCAAAGGTTTAATGTCCTTCCTAAAGTGGGTTTTCCACTATTGGACACAATAGTCCAGGTGCAGATGAACTAGTCTTTTCTATGGGATTAATATATCATCCTGACTATTCTACTCTGTGTCTCTATTAATAAAGCCTAAGCAAGATCCCACAAGTAGCAGTGTGATCATGATCAGATCTGTTTTTGTAATGTTAATTTGAGGGGTAAATGTTGACCAGGACACTGGGAATAATTCCCCTGACCTTCTAAATAATTCCATGGGATCTTTACATCCACCTGAGAGGGCAGACGGGGCCTGGCTTTACCTTTTCTTTGATAAGGCGGCACCTCTGACAGTGCAACACTCCCTCAGTACAGGACTGCAGTGTCAGCCTTGATTCTTGTCATCAAGTCCTGCAGTGACACTTGAACCTAGAAGCTTGTGACTGAAAGGGGCGAGAGTTACAAACTGAGCCACTACTGACATTGGTCCTTTAATCCCATGTGTTTCTAATTTGGTAACACAGCTGTTATGTGGTACCTTCTCAAACACCTGTTGAAAGGATAGGAATATTGGGAAAGTACAGACAGGAACAATCATAGAATCATAGAATTGCACAGCCCTGAATGATGTTATTCTGCCCATCAATTCAGTGCTGGCCCTTTCAAAGAGCAATCCAGTTACTCCCACTCCCTGACTCTTTCACTATATCCTAACATTTCTTCTGCTTCAGATATTTATCCAATTCCCATTTGGGATCCACTGTTGAATCTGTATCCATCAGTCTATCAGACATTGTATTCCCAATCCAAACCACTCAGAAACAAAAATCCTCATGTCTGTTTCTTTTACCAATCACCTTAAAACTGTGTCTCTGGTTAGCGGTCCCTTGGACATGGGAAACAGTTTCTCTTTATTTAATTTATCTAAACCCTTCCTAATGTTAAACACCTCAATGAAATCTCCTCTGTGAGTTCTCTGCTCTGAGCAGAACAATCCCAAATACATAACTGTAATCCCTCATGCCTGGACAAGTTCTAGTAAAACAGTTCTGTCACCTCTCCAAAGGCTTCATGTCCTTCCTAAAGTGTGGTTCCCAGTATTCGACACAAGACTTCATGTGCAGCTGAACTAGTATTTTATATATGTTTCACATGATGTCCTTGCTTTTGTTCATTTTGCCTCTTTTTAGAAAACCTAGGATCCCATATATTTATTAACTGTTTCGCTACCCTTTCGTGCCAGCTTCAAAGATTTGTGTACAAACACCCCAGGCGTCTCTGTTATTTCACCACCTTTATAGTTGTACCATTTAACTTGTCGTGTTTCTCCTCATTCATCCTTTCAAAATGTATTACCTCACACATCTGCAATGCCAATTAAATATTGAGAAGATTGAAGCCATTGTTTTCTGTCTCTGCTCCAAACATTTCCTAGCTACACACTCCATCCCTCTCCTTTGTAAATGCTTGAGACGAAGTCACACTGTTCAGAAACGTGGGTACATAGTTAACCTTGAGATGCCTGGCGATGGGCTTCCAGCCAAATATTCACACCATCAGTAAAACGGCTTATTTCCACCCAATAGTGAGGAAGGATATTAGCTCTGATGATGTGGAGTCTGTATGGGAAGAGCTGAGAAACACTAAGGGGCAAAAAACGTTAGTGGGTGTTATATATAGACCCCCAAACTGTGGTGGTGATGTGGGAATGGTCTTAAACAGGAAATTAGAGATGCATGCGATAAAGCAACATCTGTAATTATGGGTGAGTTTAATCTGCATATAGATTGGTCAAATCAAATTTGTCACAATAACGTCAAGGAGGAATTCATGGAATGTATATGGGATAGTTTTCTGGACCAATACGTTGAGGAACCAACCAGAGAACAGGCCATAACAAAAGCAAAATACTGCGGATGCTGGAAATCTGAAATAAAAACAAGAAATGCTGGAATCACTCAGCAGGTCTGGCAGCATCTGTGGAAAGAGAAGCAGAGTTAACGTTTCGGGTCAGTGACCCTTCTTCGGAACTGACAAATATTAGAAAAGTCACAGATTATAAACAAGTGAGGTGGGGGTGGGGCAAGAGATAACAAAGGAGAAGGTGCAGATTGGACCAGGCCACATAGCTGACCAAAAGGTCACGGAGCAAAGGCAAACAATATGTTAATGGTGTGTTGAAAGACAAAGCATTAGTACAGATTAGGTGTAAATACACTGAATATTGAACAGCAGCAAGTGCAAACCTGAAAAAAAACCTGGAAAAAAACAGTGGGTCAGCAAACTGAACAAACTAAGATGAAATGAAATAAATGCAAAAAAAGATTGTAAAAAATGTAAAAAAGAATATAAAAAAAAGGAAGAAAAAATAACTAAAAATGAAAGTAAAATGGGGGGCTGTCATGCTCTGAAATTATTGAACTCAATGTTCAGTCCGGCAGGCTGTAGTGTGCCTAATCGGTAGATGAGATGCTGTTCCTCGAGCTTGCGTTGATGTTCACTGGAACACTGCAGCAATCCCAGGACAGAGAAATGACCATGAGAGCAGGGGGGAGTGTCTGCAGGGGGGAGTTGCAAGCTGATTGGTTGGGTGAGTAGCAGCTGTTAGTGCATGTCGATATCTTTAAAAAAGTGAAAAGTTTATTTTTGTGGGAAAAGAACTCTGGTGATAAAGTGAGTACTACTGAAGTGTTTCTTTTTTAATTCAGTGTAGTTTATTAAGAATCTTAGATTGAAGTGGGTAGAAAAAGGCCCCTCATGTAATTAGTATTTTTTTTAAATTAAGGGTGTAACTAATTAGTCTAAGGGTAGGTCATGACAGGAGAGTTCAGCCCCGTGATCTGCTCCTCCTGCCCTTTGTGGGAAATCAGGGACGCATCCAGTGCCCCTGGTGACCATGTGTGCAGGAAGTGTATCCATCTACTGCTGCTGGCTACCCACATTACGGAGATGGAGCTGCGGGTGAAATCACTGTGGAGCATCCATAATGCTGAGGAAGTCGTGGATAACATGTTTAGCGAGGTGGTCACACCGCAGGTAATCGCTGCACAGGCAGAAAAGGGATGGCTGACCACCAGACAGAGTAGTAGGCACTGGCAGGTAGTGCAGGAGTCCCCTGTGGCCACCCCCCTCTCATACAGATAGACCGCTTTGGATACTGTTGGGGGGATGACCTCCCAGGGGAAAGCGGCAACAGCCAGGCCCGTGGGACCACAGAGGGCTCTGCTGCACAGCAGGGGTGGAAAACGGGTGGAAGAGCTATCATGATAGGGGATTCTATCGTAGGGGGTGCAGGTAGGCGTTTCTGTGGCCGCAAAAGAGGCACCAGGATGGTATGTTGCCTCCCTGCTGCCAGGGTCAAGGATGTCTCGGAGTGGCTGCAGAAAATTCTGAAAGGGGAGAGTGAGCAGCCAGAGGTCGTGGCCCATATTGGTGCAAACGATATACACATGAAGAGAGATAAGGTCCTGCACAGTGAATACAGGGAGTTAGGCAGAAGGTTAAAAAGTAGAACCTCTAGGGATAATCTCAGGATTTGGCCTAATCATCAGCCTCAAGAAAACGAACATCATGGGACAGGACGTCAGAAATGCTCCATCCATCAATATTGGCGACCACGCTCTGGAAGTGGTTCAAGAGTTCACCAACCTAGGCTCAACTATCACCAGTAACCTGTCTCTCGATGCAGAAATGTGTGGCGTTTGCAAGTTCTCCCTGTGCTGCGTGGGTTTCCTCATGGTGCTCCGGTTTCCTCCCACATGCCAAAGACTTGCATGTTGATAGGTAAATTGGCCATTATAAAATTGCCCCAAGTGGAGGTAGGTGGTAGGGAAATATAGGGACAGGTGGGGATGTGGTTGGAATATGGGATTAGTGTAGGATTGGTATCAGTGGGTGGTTGATGGTTGGCACAGACTCGGTGGGCCGAAGGGCCTGTTTCAGTGCTGTATCTCTAAAATAAAATCAACAACGCATGGGAAAAGCTACCACTGCTATGTCCAGACTGGCCAAGAGAGTGTTGAAAAAAGCGCACTGACAAAGAACACAAAACTCCGTGTGTATCAAGCCTGTGTCCTCAGTACCATGCTCAATGGCAGCAAGGCCTGGACAACGTATGTCAGCCAACAGCGACATGTCAATTCATTCCATCTTCGCTGCCTCCGGAGAATACTTGGTATCAGGTGGCAGGACCGTATTTCCAACACAGAAGTCCTCGAGGCGGCCAACATACCCAGCTTATACACACTACTGAGTCAGTGGCGCTTGAGATGGCTTGGCCATGTCAGCCGCATGGAAGTTGGCAGGATCCCCAGGGATACATTGTACAGCGAGCTCGCCACTGGTATCAGACCCACCGGCCGTCCATTTCTCCGCTTTAAAGACGTCTGCAAACGCGACATGAAGTCCTTTGACATAGATCACAAGTTGTGGGAGTCAGTTGCCAGCGATCGCCAGAGCTGGCGGGCAGCAATTAAGGCAGGGCTAAAGTGTGGCGAGTCGAAGAGACTTAGCAGTTGGCAGGAAAAAAGACAGAAGTGCAAAGGGAGAGCCAACTGTGTAACAGCCCCGACAAACAAATTTTTCTGCAGCATCTGTGGAAGAGCCTGTCCCTCTAGAATATGCCTTTATCGCCACTCCAGGCGCTGCTCCACACACCACTGACCACCTCCAGGCGCTTATCCATTGTTTCTCGAGACAAGGAGGCCAAAGAAGAAGAAGAATCTCAGGATTACTCCCTGTGCCACGTGCTAGTGAGGGTAGGAATAGGAGGATTAGGCAAATGAATGTGTGGCTGAAGAGCTGGTGTAGGCGGGAGAGCTTCAGCTACTTGGATGATTGGGATCTCTTCTGGTGCAGAGGTGACCTGTACAAGAGGGTCAGGTTGCGTCTAAACTGGAAGGGGACCAATATCCTTGTGGGGAGGTTTGTTAGTACTACTCGGGAGGGTTTAAACTAGTCTTGCAGGGGGGTAGGACTCAAAGTAGTAGTCTCTCCGATGAGGTCGTTGAGGTAAATGTAGAGGTTAATGCAAGAAAGTCCAGTAGGCAGGCCGGGCAGGGGCCGGACAGGGCGCGTGGAAGATCTGGTAGGCTAAACTGCATGTACTTTAATGTAAGAGGCCTTACAGATAAGGCAGATGAACTCAGAGCACGGGTCAGTAGATGGGATTGTGATATTGTAGCTATTACAGAAACGTGGTTGAGGGATAGGCAAGACTGGCAGCTCAATGTTACGGGGTACCGATGCTTCAGGTGGAGGTAAGAGAGGATGGGGAGTTGCACTATTGATTAGGGAGCGCATCACGGCAGTAGTTAGAGAGGATATCCCGGGGGGAACGTCCAGTGAGGCCATATGAGTAGAGCTTCGAAATAAGCAAGCGGTGATCACTTTGATGGGATTATACTATAGGCCCCCCAATAGTCAGAGGGAATTGGAGGAGCATATATGTAGGGAAATCACAGATAGGTGTAGGAATTATAAGGTTGTAATAGTAAGTGATTTTAACTTCCCGAATATTGACTGGGACTGTCTTAGTGCTAAGGGATCAGATGGGCAAGAATTTGTTAAGTGTGTCCAGGATAGTTTTCTGAAACAGTATGTGGATGGCCCTACGAGAGAAAAGGCTGCACTCGACCTCCTCTTCGGAAATGAAGATGGGCAGGTAGATGATGTGTCAGTGGGGGAGCACTTTGGGACCAGTGACCATAACTCTATTAGCTTCAAGATAGTTATGGAAGAGGATAGGACTGGTCCTCAGGTTGAAGTCCCAAATTGGAGGAAGGTTAATTTCGATGGCATCAGACAGGAACTCTCAAAAGTTGAATGGCAGATACGGTTTACAGGTAAAGGGACGTCTGGCAAGTGGGAGGCTTTTAAAAGTGAGAAAGGAATAGTTATGGGCTGGCATATTCCTGTTAGATGCAAAGGCAAGGCTGGCAGGTTTAGGGAACCTTGGTTGACAAGGGATGTTGAGGTTCTGGTCAGGACAAAGGAGGAGGCATATGTCAGGTACAGACAGCGGGGATCACACGAGTCCCTCGAGGAGTACAGGGGATGTAGGAGTACTCTTAAGAAGGAAATTAGGAGGGTGAAAAGGGGCCATGAGGTTTCGCTGGCAGATAAGCTAAAGGAGAATCCTAAAATAGTCTATAAGTAGATTGAGAGGAAAAGGGACGCTCGGGAGAGAGTAGGTCCCCTTAAGGAACAGTGTGGTAATCTATGTGTGGAGACACGGGAAATGGGCGAGGTCTTAAATGAATACTTCGCATCTATATTTACCATGGTGATGACATGGAAGCTAGTGATTTCAAGGGAGGGAACAGCAATATCCTGGAGCATATCAACATTACAAAGGAGGCGGTGTTGGAGGTTTTGAAGCGCATTAAGGTGGATAAATCCCCCAAGGCCTGACCAGGTGTATCCTGGGATGCTATGGGTAGAAAGGGAGGAGATTTCTGGAGCTCGAGCAGAGATTTTTGCATTATCGTTAGCCACGGGTGAGATACCGGAAGACTGGAGGATAGCGAATGCTGTGCCTTTATTTAATAAGGGCAGCAGTGATAAGCCAGGGAACAACAGGCCGGTGAGCCTTACATGAGTGATGGGAAAGTTATTGGAAGGGATTCTGACAGACAGGATTTATATACTTTTGGAAAGGCAACGTCTGATTCGGGATAGTCAGCATGGCTTTGTGCATGGGAATCATGTCTCAGGACTTTGACTGAGTTTTTTGAGGAGGGGACCAAGAGGATTGACGAAGGCAGGGCGATGGACGTTGTTTACATTGACTTTAGCAAGGCCTTTGACAAGGTCCCGCATGGTCGGCTGGTCCAGAAGGTTCGAACACATGGGATCCAGGGTGTGCTAGCCGATTGGATACAACATTGGCTTGGTAATAGGAGGCAGAGGGTGGAACTGGAGTGTTGTTTTTTAGATTGGTGGCCGGTGACCAGTGGTGTGCCGCAGGGATCGGTTCTGGGCCCTCGTTTGTTTGTCATATATATTAATGACTTGGATGTGAATGTAGGGGACATGATTGGTAAGTTTGCAGATGATACAAAAATTGATGGAATAGTAGAAAGTGAAGAAGGTTGTCTAAGGTTACAACAGGATATAGATAAACTTGGAAAGTGGGCAATGGATTGGCAAATGGAATTTAACACAAATAAGTGTGAAGTGATGCATTTTGGGAAGTTAAACCAGGGCAGGACATATACAGTGAATGACAGGGCCTGGGGAGTGTTGTTGAGCAGCGAGACCTTGGGGTGCAAGTACATAGTACCATGAAAGTGGCAACACAGCTCGGCAGAGTGGTGAAGAAGGTGTATGGCATGCTTGTCTTCATCAGCTGCGCATGGTGTCCAAGAGTTGGGATGTCATGTTGCAGTTGTACATAACATTGGTTAGGCCGCATTTGGAGTACTGTGTGCAGTTCTGGTCGCCGCACTATAGGAAAGATGTGATTAAGCTCGAGAGGGTGCAGAAAAGATTCATAAGGATGTTGCCTGGTTTGGAGGGCTTGAGTTATGAAGAGAGATTGGATAGGCTGGGTCTGTTTTCCCAGGAGCGAAGACGGCTGAGAGGGGACATGAGAGGTATATAAAATTATGAGAGGCATAGATGGGCAGATAGCCAGAGTATGTTTCCCATGGTAGGGGTGACTAAAACTGGAGGGCATAAATTAAAGGTGAGATAGAGGAGGTGTAAAGGGGATCAAAGGGGTAAATTTTTCCAGAAATAATAGTGGGTATCTGGAATGCGCTGCCAGAGGAGGTGGTGGAGGCAGAAACAGCAGCAACATTTAAGAGGCATCTGGACAGGTATTTGAATGAGCAAAGCATAGATGGATATGGAATTAATGCAGGCACGTGGAATTAGTATAGATAGGCATTATGGTCGGCATGGACGCAGTGGGCCGAATGGCCTGTTTCTATGCTGTACGACTCTGTGACTCGAAGATGGAGAGTGACATAGTTGATTCTGAGACTAGGCTCGTGAATCTTAATAAAGGAAAGTATGAAGGTATGAGGCACGAGTTGGCTATGATGGATTGGAAACGTTACTTAAAGGGATGACGGTGGATTGGCAATGGCAAATATTCAAAGAGCACATGGATGAACTGCAACAATTGTTTACTCCTGTCTGGCGCAAAAGTAAAATGGGAAAGGTAGCCAAACCATGGCTTAGAAGGAAAATTAGAGATAGTATTAGATCCACGGAAGACGCATATACATTCGACAGAAAGGAAAAACAGACCTGAGGATTGGGAGCAGTTTAGAATTCAGCAAAGGAGGACCAAGGGATTTATTAAGAAGGGGAAAATAAAGTACGGGAGTAAGCTTGTGGGGAACATACATCCTGACTGTAAAGGTTTCTGTAGGTATGTAAAGAGGAAAGGATTGGTTAAGACAAATGTAGGTCCTTACAGTTAGAAACATGGGAATTTATTATGGGAAACAAAGAAATGGCTAACCAACTAAATGCAGACTCTGATTCTGTCTACACAAAGGATGGCACAAATATCTTACCAGAAATGTTGGGGAACACAGGGTTTAGTGAGAGGAAGGAACCGAAGGAAATCAGTATTAGTAGAGAAATTGTGTTGGGGAAGTTGATGGTATTGAAGGCCGATAAATCCTCAGGGCCTGAAAATCTACATCCCACATTACTTAAAGAAGTGACCTAGAAATACTGGATGCTTTGGTGGTCATCTTTCAAGATTCTATAGACTTTGGAACAGTTCCAGCTGATTGGAGGGCAGCTAATGTAACCCCACCATTTAAAAAGGGAGGTAGAAATAAAGCAGGGCATTATAGACAAGTCAGCCTGACGTCGGTAGTGGGGAAAGTTCTAGAGTCCATTATCAAAGTTTTTCTGGCAGAGGACTTGGAGAACAGTGTTAGAATCGGATAGCGTCAGCATGGATTTACGAAAGGGGAATCATGCTTGATAAATCTATCAGAATATTCGAGTATGTAACTAATAGAGTGGATGAGGGGGGGGTCAGAGAATGTGGTTTATTTGGACTTTCAGAAGGCTTTCGACAAAGTCCCACATAAGAGATTAGTGTGTAAAATTAAAGCACATGGGATTAGTGGTAGTGTATTACGATAGATAGAAAATTGTTTGGCAGATGGAAAAAAAGAGTAGGGATAAACGGATCTTTTTCCAAAAGGCAGGCAGTGATTAGTGGCGTACCCCAGGGACCGGCGCTAGGACCCCAGCTATTCACACTATATTAATGATTTAGATGCGAGAACGAAATGTAATATCTCCAAATTTTCAGAAGACACAAAACTGGGTGGGAGGGTGAGTTGTGAGGAGGATGCAAAGTGGCTTCAGGGTGATTTGGACAGGTTGAGTGAGTGGGCTATTGCATGGCAGATGCAGTATAATGTGAATACATGTGAGGTTATCCACTTTCTTAGCAAAAACAGGAAGGCAGATTATTATGTGAACTGCTATAAACTGAGAGAGGGGAATATGCAACGAGACCTGGGTGTTCTCGTACACCAGTCACTGAAGGTAAGCATGCAGGTGCAACAGGCGGTAGAAAAAGGCGAATGTTATGTTGGCCTTCAGAGAGACAGGATTCGAGTACAGGAGCAGGGATGTCTTGCTGCAATTATACAGGGCCTTGGTGAGGCCGCACTTGGAATATTTTGTGCAGTTTGGGTCTCCTTCTCCGAGAAAGGGTGTTCCTGCTATAGAGAGAGTGCAATGAAGGTTTATCAGACTGATTCCTGGGATGGCGGGACTGATGTATGAGGAGAGTTAGGATTGTATTCGCTGGAGTTCGGAAGAGTGAAGAGGGATCTCATAGAAACCTATAAAATTCTAACAGTACTTGACAGGGTAGTTGCAGGAAGGATGCTCCCGATGGTGGGGGAGTCCAGAACCAGGGGTCATAGTCGAAGGATATGGGGTAAACTTTTCAGGACTGAAATGAGGAGAAATTTCAACACCCAGAGAGTGGTGAGCCAGTGAAATTACGTCATCACTCCCATGTACAAGAGGGATTGGAATATGCTGGCCAGTGCCTCTGCTACTTCCACCATTCCATCCCTCAGCAACACTCATGCATCCCATCCAGACTGGGTAAATGATCTACTTTATTGTGATACAAAAAGTGCTGTATTGAAAAGGGTTAACTGAATCTGTTTGTTCAGTGACTGCAAATAATGTCAGTCTCCATGGACCCTAATTGTGTCACTGGAGGTTTGCCATCTTCTATTAATAAGGGGCTCCCATGTGTTGTCCCATAGTTTCAGCCGGAACATCAACCCCGGCACAACAGAGATCAGCGGCTCCAGAGAGAGAGAAAGGATAGATCAGAATCTGAGAACAAAAGACTGGAATGTAACAACACGTGGTCAGAATCTGAGAACAATAGATTGGAATGTTACAACAATGGACAGGAGTTTATCCTCGGATCTTTACTACCTTTCTACATATTATGATTTTTACTCATTAAACACTCATACACGTCTCGCACTGAAGATTATTCAATACATTTACTATCCCATCCTGGCTATTATTGGTGTCCCTGGTAAGTCTCTCTATCTAGCTATTAATTCTATAAACCAGGTTGAACAGCATTACTGCTCCTGTAATTTACTCTGCACTTTTTGCTGCCGTTGTATTCCTGGTGAATATGTCCAGCTATTAGCTCTATAAACCATTGTCAACTTTATTGGATTTCTTGACATTTGCTCTCTCATCTTTACTGCTGTTGCTGTCTCTATTTCCCGGTAGGGCATCTGTAAACCCCGTTTCACTGAAATACTGTTCTGTGATGTAAATTTTAGGAAGACTGAAGCCAGTGTCATTGGTCTCCATCACAAACTCCATCCCCTATCTGTGAAACAAATACACCTCCCTGCCCAATATCTGAGGCTGAACCAGACTGTTTGCAATCGGTGTGTTCTATTTAAACCTGAGCTGAGTCCATCTCCATATTCTCTCCATTACCAACCCTGTCTCCGACCACCTCTGTAATATCCCCCATCTCCACCTCTGTCTCAGCCAATCTGCTGCATAAACCCTCACCTGTACCTTTGTTAAATCCACACTTAATTATTCCAATTCTATCCTGGTCACCCTCCCAGTTATAAACCTCCATAAACCACAGACCATGCAGAACTCTGCTGCCTGTATTCTAACTTACACCAAATCCCGATCACCCATCACCCCTGTGCTCACTGATCCACATTGGCTCCTGGTCTGGCAGCACCTTAATTTTAATATAGTCATTCTTGTGTTTGAATCCCTCCATGGCCTCACCCCTCCAATTAGTCCCATTGTCCTGCCCATTCTCATATTCCTGAAAATGTTTTGACTTCAATCTTTTCTCATTAGTCCTTCTGAAGTGAATTCCTGTCACACTGTATCTGTCCCGAGCCACTATTTTAGACTCTACAGCACTACTGGTGCTGACGGTACAGAAGCTGGGATCCATAGAGAGATGTGAACTGCACAGCAGGGCACTTCTACTGCGGCCTGCACAATGCCCCAAGCTGGGCAAGGCTCTCGCTCAATCGTACCATGTATGTGTTGCTGCTCTGAGGATGGGTTTGAATGTGTTGTCAATGTACCATACCGTCAGCTTTGATGTACGTCTTTGAAACTTGGTCTGTACATGTCCACTGACCGCCTGTGTTAGTCACTCTCAGTTGAACATATATTCAGCAGCATGAGGAAGCCCATCTAGTATTATTTAAAAGGACCAGGCATCCAACTTACAGGTGAGGGGCGTTTGACTTACTTCTGTTATTGTAAAGTTAGTGGAGGTGCTGTGGATGGTTTGTTGGAGGTTGTGTTGTGAGCTGCTGCAGACATTCAGGGAGGACAGAGGATTTGGTGAACCAACTCTGGACGAGGTATGGCCTATCAGGGGAAAACAGCAGCAGCCAGAGCAGTGGCACCACGGCTGGCACTGTTGCTCAGCAGGGAGGGACAAAGCGCAGAAGAGTAATAGTTATAGGGGACTCTATAGTCATGGGCACAGATAGGCGCTTCTGTGGACGTGAAAGAGACTACAGGATGGTATGTTGCCTCCCTGGTGCCAGGGTCAAGGATGTCTCTGAACGGACAGGGGGCAATCTGAAGGGGGGAAGGTGAACAGCCAGAGGTTGTGGTACACATCGGTACCAATGACATAGGCAGGAAGAGTGATGAGGTCCTGCAGGGTGAGTTTAGGGAGTTAGGTAGAAAGATAAGAAACAGGACTTCGAGGATTGTGATCTCTGGATTACTCCCTGTGCCACGTGCCAGTGAGGCTAGAAGTAGGAAGATAGTGCAGCTATACACGTGGCTGAACAGCTGGTGTAGAAGGGAGGGTTTCAGATATCTGGACCATTGGGCTCTCTTCAGGGACAGATGGGACCTGTACAAGAAGGACGGGTTGCATGTAAACTGAAGGGGCACAAATATCCTTGCTGCAAGATTTGCTAGCATCACTCGGGAGGGTTTAAACTAGTGTGGTAGGCGGGTGGGAACCAGAGCAGTAGGACAGCTAGTGAAATAAATGAGGAGGACATAGTAAAGAAGGCCAGCAGGACTAAGAGGAAGAGCAGGCAGGGAGATGTTGCTGAGCACAGCGGGACTGGTGGTCTGAAGTGCATTTGTTTCAATGCGAGAAGTATAACAGGTAAGGCAGATGAACTTAGAGCTTGAATTTGTACTTGGAAATATGATGTTGTTGCTATTGCAGAGACTTGGTTGAGGGAAGGGCAGGATTGGCAGCTAAATGTTCCAGGCTTTGGAAGCTTCAGGCGGGATAGAGGGGGATGTAAAAGGGGTGGGGGAGTTGAATTACTGGTTAAGGAGAATATCACAGCTGTACTGCGGGAGGACACCTCAGAGGGGTCATGCAGCGAGGCAATATGGGTGGAGCTCAGGAATAGGAAGCGTGCAGTCACGATGTTGGGGGTTTACTACAGGCCTCCCAACAGCCAGCGGGAGGGAGAGGAGCAGATATGTAGACAGATTTAGGAAAGATGTAAAGGTAACAGGGTTGTAGTGGTGGGTGATTTTAACTTCCCCAATATTGACTGGGACTCATTTAGCGCTAGGGGCTTGGATGGGGCAGAATTTGTGAGGAGCATCCAGGAGGGCTTCTTGAAACAGTATGTAGATAGTCCAACTGGGGATGGGGCCATTCTGGACCTGTTGTTGGGGAATGAGCACGGCCTGGTGGTCGAAGTTTCAGTGGGGGAGCATTCCCGGAACAGTGACCATAATTCCATAACTTTTAAGGTACTTGTGGATAAGGATAAGAGTAGTCCTCGGCTGAAGGTGCTAAATTGGGGGAAGGCTAATTATAACAAAATTAGCCAGGATCTGAAGAATTTAGATTAGGGGTGGTTGTTTGATGGTAAAACAACATCTGACATGTGGGAGTCCTTCAAACGTCAGCTGATTAGAATCCAGGACCAGCATGTTCCTGTGAGGAAGAAAGACAAGTTGGGCAGGTTTCGGGAAGCTTGGATAACACAGGATATTGTGAGCCTCGTCAAAAAGAAAAAGGAAGCATTTGTCAGGGCTGGATGGCTAGGAACAGACTTGAGGAATATAAAGACAGTAGGAAGGAACTTAAGCAAGGAGTCAGGAAGGCTAAAAGGGGTGATGAGAAGTCATTGGCAAACAGGTTTAAGGAAAATCCCAAGGCTTTTTATACATTTATAAAGAGCAAGAGGGTAACCAGGGAAAAGGTTGGCCCACTCAAGGACAGAGATGGGAATCTATGCGTGGAGCCAGAGGAAATGGGCGAGGTGCTAAATGAGTACTTTGCATCAGTATTCACCAAAGAGAAGGACTTGGTGGATGATGAGCCGAGGGAAGGGAGTGCAGATAGTCTCAGTCATCTCATTATCAAAAAGGAGCAATAAGAGAGATAAGTCTCCAGGGCCTGACGGGATCTACCCTAGAATACTGAGGGAGGCAAGGGAAGAAATTGCTGGGGCCTTGACAGAAATCTTTGCATCCTCATTGGCTACAGGTGAGGTCCCAGAGGACTGGAGAAAAGACAATGTTGTTCCTTTGTTTAAGAAGGGTGGCAAGGATAATCCAGGAAATTATAGGTAGGGAAATTATTAGAGAGGATTCTTCGGGACAGGATTTACTCCCATTTGGAAACAAACGAACTTATTAGCGAGAGACAGCATGGTTTTGTGAAGGGGAGGTCGTGTCTTACTAATTTGATTCCGTTTTTTGAGGAAGTGACGAAAATGATTGATGAAGGAAGGGCATTGGATGTTATCTATTTGGACTTTAGTAAAGCTTCTGACAAGGTCCCGCATGGCAGACAAAAGATGAAGTCACACGGGATCAGAGGTGAGCTGGCAAGATGGATACAGAAGTGGCTCGGTCATAGAAGACAGAGGGTATCAGTGGATGGGTGTTTTTCTGAATGGAGGGATGTGACTAGTGGTGTTCCGCAGGGATCAGTGCTGGGACGTTTGCTGTTTGTAGTATATGTAAATGATTCGGAGGAAAATGTAGCTGGTCTGATTAGTAAGTTTGCGGATGATGCAAAGGTTGGCGGAGTTGCAGATAATAATGGGGATTGTCAGAAGATACAGCAGGATATAGATCGGTTGGAGACTTGGGCGGAGAAATGGCAGATGGAGTTTAATCCGGACAAATGTGAGGTAATGCATTTTGGAAGGTCTAATGCAGGTGGGAGGTATACAGTAAATGGCAGAACCCTTAGGAGTATTGACAGGCAGAGAGATCTGGGCATACAGGTCCACGGGTCACTGAAAGTGGCAACGCAGGTGGAAAAGGTATTCAAGAAGGCATACAGCATGCCTGCCTTCATCGGACGAGGCACGGAGTATAAAAATTGGCATGTCATGTTGCAGCTGTACAGAACCTTAGTTAGGCCACACTTGGAATATTGCGTGTTATTCTGGCCTCCACACTACCAGAAGGATGTGGAGGCTTTGGAGAGGGTACAGAGCAGGTTTACCAGGATGTTGCCTGGTCTGGAGGGCATTAGTTATGAGGAGAGGTTGGAAAAACTCGGATTGTTTTCACTGGAACGACGGAGGTGGAGGGGCGACATGATAGAGGTTTACAAAGTTATGAGCGGCATCGACAGAGTGGATAGTCAGAAGCTTTTTCCCAGGGTGGAAGAGTCAGTTACTAGGCGACATAGGTTTAAGGTGCGAGGGGCAAAGTTTAGAGTGAATCTGCGAGGCAGGTATTTTACACTGAGGGTGGTGAGTGCCTGGAACTTGCTGCCAGGGGAGGTGTTAGAAGCAGATACGATAGCGACGTTTAAGAGACATCTTGACAAATGCATAAATAGGAAGGTAATAGAGGGATATGGGCCCCGGAAGTGCAGAAGGTGTTAGTTTAGGCAGGCATCAAGATCGGCGCAGGCTTGGAGGGCCGAATGGTCTGTTCCTGTGCTGTACTGTTCTTTGGTATTTGTTCTTGACTGTCGTTACAGTGTCCCTGGGTCCGTAACACGACCAACAAATGGAGCAGAGGCTGCAGAGATGGGAAGCTATGTAAAGTGAGAGGAGGAAGGGGCTCTGCCCTACCCTCCCTGGGTTTTCCAAGAGCAATTTTCCTTTGCACACCTAACCCAGGAGCAGTGTGTGAGGTAACTCTGATTCAATTAGGAGGTGGTCACAGAGCTGTGTCACCTCCTGCAACACGACCTGGAGCCTCACTGCGTGCAGTTCTGGTCGCCACATTACCAAAAGGATGTAGATGCTTTGGAGAGGGTGCAGAGGAAGTTGACCAGGATGTTGCCTGGTATGGAGGGCGCTAGCTATGAAGAGAGGTTGAGCAGATTAGGATTATTTTCATTAGAAAGACGGAGCTTGAAGGGGGACCTGATTGAGGTGTACAAAATCATGAGAGGTATAGACAGGGTGGATATCAAGAAGCTTTTTCGCAGAGTGGGGGATTGAATTACTAGGGGTCACGAGTTCAAAGTGAGAGGGGAAAAGTTTAGGGGGGATATGCGTGGAAAGTTCTTTACGCAGAGGGTGGTGGGTGCCTGGAACGCGTTGCCAGCGGAGGTGGTAGACGCGGGCACGATAGCGTCTTTTAAGATGTATCTAGACAGATACATGAATGGGCAGGAAGCAAAGAGATACAGACCCTTAGAAAATAGGCGAATGTTTCGATAGAGGATCTGGCTCAGCGCAGGCTTGGAGGGCCGAAGGGCCTGTTCCTGTGCTGTAATGTTTTTTGCTCTTTTGTTCTTTCTCACACCAGGGTGAGGACGGAGCTGTCAGTGGCTGTTAAAGTCACAGTTTAATTGAACTTCCATGTATCTGAATATTTCCAGGCAGGAGCAGGAGACATATCAAACATAGAGTCATAGAGAGTGATAGACACATTTATGGCACAGAAGATAGCCATTCGGCCCCTCGGTGCCCGCTCCCTGTGGAACAATCCAGTCAGCCCCACTCTCCCAGTCAGTCCCCGTATCCCTGCAAGATCATCTCCTTCGGGTGTCCATCCAGTATCCTTTTGAATTCATTGTCTCGAATGATGAAGTCCAAGATCTGATATGCTTCGCTAAACACTCTCCTAATATGTCCTGCCAATTTCAAATATCAATGCATATGCAGCCCCAGGTCGCTCTGTCCCTGCACAATCTTTAGAACTGTGTCATTAAGTCTATATTACCTTCCTATTCCTTCTGACAAAATACATCATCTCACACTCCGTTGTATGAAATTCCACCTGCCACTTCTCTGTCCATTCTGCTAGCCTATCTATATCCTGCTACAGGTGGTTTGCAACATCCTCACTGTTTACCACACCTCCAAGATTGGTATCATCGGAAAATTTTGAAATTCTACTCTGTATTCCAAGATCCATGTAACTTATATATAGCAAAAAAACAAACAGTGGTCCTAAGCACTGACCCTTGGGGAACATCACTGTCTACCATCCTCCAGTCTGAAAAACAACCATTTAACACATTTCTCTTTTTTATGTCCTATGGACAATTTTTGATCCAATTAGATGCTATTCCATGATCTTCAATTTTGTTAGCCAAGCTTCTGTGTGTTTCTTCGTCAAATAATTTCATAAAATCCACGTAGACAACATCCACCACATTCCCTTCATCAACCTTCTCTGATTTTCTAAATAAATTCATTTAGTTCATCAAGCATGATCTGCCTTTTAGAAATCCGTGCTGACAATCCTTAATTAACTCAACCTCTCCAAGTGTGTGTTGTCCTTTTCCCCTGATTATTGCTTCTAAAACTTTCCTCACAACTGATGTTAAACTAACTGGCCAGTAGTTACTAGGCCTGTGTGTTGTCCATTGATAATTCTGGGAAGTGAGGGTGACCATCTATGTCATCAATATCTCCCTCAGCAGGGAGAAGCAGGATGAAAGATCCCGTGGCTTTGTCAGGACAGCGGGATTCCTGATGGTGTCGGTGGCTCTGCGGGGCCCCCATGTCAACCCCTGGGTTGAGGTACAGGGACTGAAATAACTCTCACTCCATCAATGTGCAGTTGGTGTGTGAGCATGCCCAGTCCATCATGTTGGTGAATGTCCACCATCCTGGCAGCAGCCACCATACCTTCATTCTGAAGCAGTCAGCCGGTCCCAACACATCGGGGCTCCATGAATAACCAGAATGTGGCTCCTTGGAGACAAAGGAACCCCCTCTAGACACAGCCCATGTTTCTACACCCTCAATCCACCTCCCACCATCAACCGTTAGTTACGCAAAAAGTGTGTGTATGATGTAAGCAATGGAGTCACCAGGAACCTGTTGGAACAGACCATCGGTGTGATGAAGCAATGCTTCCGATGTCTGAACCGCTCGGGGAGAGCCCTTCAGTACACACTGGAGCAGGTGTCTGAGTTCATGGTGTTCTGCTGCACCCTTCATATCATCAACATCATGAGGACACAGGCATTGGCACCAGGAATCCAGAGGCCACCTCAGGAGGAGGTGGGAGGGAAGATATTTCCTGGATGCCTTCGACCCGGACAGGCCGTCGGAGAGTCCCTGCTAAGATTCCAGTTCCCATAGGACAACTTCCCTTTCCAGCCATGAATTCCCCATTCTCCACCATTACACCCATCTGAGACGCCCCATCACAGTGTCACCTTGGTCAGCATCCTGTAATAAAAACATCAGAGAATTATTACAGCACAGAAGGACCAATTCAGCCTTTCGTGTCTGCACTGGCTCTCCGAAAGAGTAATTCACCTAACGCCGTTCCCTGCCTTCTTCCTGTAATCCTGCACATTCTTCCTTCTCATATAACAGTCTATTCAGCTTCAATTGAACCTGCCTCCACCACACTCTCAGGCAGTGAATTCCAGACTCTAACCACACACTGTGTGAAAAAATATTTTCCTCAGGTCGTCTTTGCTTCTTTTACCCATGACTTTAAATCTGTGCCCTTTCGTTCTCGATCCTTTCACGAGTGGGAACTGTTTCTCTCTATCTACTATATGCCGACACCTCAAGATTTTTGAAACCTCTAATAAATCACCTCTCAGCCTTCTCCGAGGAAAACAGTCCTAACTTCTCAAATCTATCTTCATAACTGAAAATCCTCATCCTGGGAATGATTCTGGTCAATCTTTTCTGCACTCTCTCCAATGTCCTCACGTCTTTCCTCAAGTGTGGCACCCAGAACTGGATGCAATACCACAGCTGAGGCTGAAATAGTGTCTTATATAAGCTCAATATAACTTCCTTGCTCTTGTACTCTATGCCCCTATTAATAAAGCCCAAGATACTGCATGCTTTATTAAACACTTTCTCAACCTGTCCTGCCGCCTTCAATGACTTCTGCACATATACACACAGGTCTCGCTGCTCCTGAACACCCTATAGAATTGTATATTGTCACCCCATGTTCTTCCTACCAACATGAATCACTTCACATTTCTCAGTATTGAACTTCATCTGCCACCTCTCTGCCCAGTCCACCAACTTGTGTGTGTCCTTTTGAAGTTCTACACTATCCTCCTCACAGTTCACAATGCTTCCAACGTTCGTAACAGCTGCAAATTTGAAATTGTGCCCTGTACACCCAGGTTTCGGTCCTTAATATATATTAGGAAAAGCAGGATCCCAACACTGATCTCTGGGGAACTCCACCACAAACCTTCCTCCAGCCTGTAAAACATCCATTAACCACTACTCTTTGTTTCCTGTCACTTAGCTAATTTCGTATCCATGTTGCTACCGTCCCTTTTATTCCATGAGCTACAAGTTTGCTCACAGGTCTGTTGTGTGGCATTGTATCAAAAGGTTTTTGCATGCAGGGAATAGTTAAATGTCTGGAATGCACTGCTTGAGAATGGTGGAGGCAGGTTCATTTGAAACTGAATAAACCGTTATATGAAAGTCAATGTACACCACATCAACAGAATTGCCCTCATCAACTCTCTCTGATACCACCCCAAACATCTCCAGCAAATTAGTTAAACATGATGTTCTCTCAAGAAATCCATGCTGGCTTGTTTAATTAACTCGCATTTGTCCATGTGACTATTAGCTTTGTCCAAGATTATTTCTTTCTAGAAGTTTTCCCACCACCGAAGTTTAACTGACAGGCCTGTAGTTGCTGGCCTTACCTTTACACCCTTTTTTGAACAAGGGTGTAAAGTTTGCAATTCTCCAGTCCTCTGGCATCATCCCCAAGTCTAAGAAAGACTGAAAAATTATGTCCAGTGCCTCTGCGATTTTCACCCTCACTTTCCTCAGTATCCTTGGATACATCTCATCTTATCCTGGTGCTTTATTCAATTTAAGTCCAGACAGCCTATCTAATACTTCCTCTTTATCAATTTCTGACTTACCCCCTCTTTCAACATTGCCTGGGTTGCATCTTAGAATTATAGAAAGTTTATGGCACAGAGAGAGGCCACTTGGCCCATCGTGTCTATGCTGTCCAAAAAACGACCCATCCATTCTGATCCTGCCTTCCAGCATTTGATAGATTACAGCACTTGAGCTGCATATCCAGACACCTTTTGAATGAGTTGTGGGTTTCTGCCTCAACTACCCTTTCAGAAAGTGTGTTCCAGACTCCCACCACCCGCTGGGTGAAAAATAAAATCCGCAGCTCCCTTTTAATCTTTCTACCAATCACTTTAAGTCCATGCCCCCTCGTCACTGACCTCTTTGCTAAGGTGAATAGACGCTTCACCTCCACTCTATCCAGGCCCCTCCGGGTTTTGTACATTTCAATCAGATTTCCCCTCAGCCTTCTCTATTCCAAGGAGAACAAACCCAGCCTGTCCAATCTTTCCTCATAGCCGCATTTTTCCAGTCCTGGCAACATCCTCGTAAATCTCCTGTGTACCCTCTCTGGTGCAATTACATCCTTTCTGTAATGAGGTGAGCAGAACTGCACACAGTACTCAAGTTGTGTCCTAACCAATGAGTTATACAATTCTAGCATAACCTCCCTGCTCGTATATTCTATACCTCGGCTAATAAAGGAAAGGATTCCATATCTTCTTCCTTGGTAAAGACAGGTGGAAATTATTCATTTAGTACCTCAGCTATATCCTCTGCCTCCATGTGCAAATCGCCTTTATGGTCCTGAGTCCGCTCCATTGTTCCTTTTACTACCCTTTTACTATTTAGGTGCCTATAGAAAACTTTGGGATTTCCTTCAATGATCGCCTCTTTTCATGCTCACTCTTTGCTTCACTTATTTGCTTTTTCACTTACCCACTGGACCTTTAATATTCAGCCTGCTTCTCAATAGTGTTTTCTACCTGATGTCTGTTATATCAGACATAAACTTGTCAACTTTTCGTGCGGCCTTCAAAGATCTGTCTGAATACACACCAAGTCTCTCTGTTCCTATCTCCTCATTTAAACAATACCAATTTGTTTCTGTTGCCTTCCCTTGCACTTCCTACCCAAATGTCTCACTTCACACTTCACTGTGTTAAATTATATTTGCCATCCGCCAGCCCATTTCACCAGTCAGTCTTTGTCCTCCTGAAGTGTATTACTATCCTTCTCATTGTTTATTAACATTTCTGCCTTTCCTGCCATCTGAAATATTTGACATTATCACCTCTGTACACAAGCCCATTGCATTAACATACAGCAACTGTGACACTGGGGAACCCCACTGTGTACTTCCCTCCAGACTGAACAACAACCATTCTCCACTTTTCTCTACTTTCTGTCACTGAGCTAATTTCCCGCATGCTGACATTGAAAATAAAAGAACAGACTTCCATTTATGAAACGCCTTTCATGACCACTGCATGTCCCAAAGCGATTTACAGCCAATGAATACTTCTTAAATCGAAGTCACTCTTGTAATGTAGGAAACAGGCAGACAATTTCTGCACTGCAAGATCCCACAAGCAGCAATGTGATAATGATCAGATCTGTTTTTGTGATGTTGATTGAAGGAAACATTTTGACCAGGACACCGGGAATAATTCCCCTGCCCTGCTTCTACATAGTGCGATGGGATCTTTAACATCCACCTGAGAGGGCAGACTGCAACTTGGTTTAAAGTTTCATTCGATAGACTGCACCTCTGACAGTGCAACACAACCTCAGTACTGCACTGCAATGTCAGCATTGATTCTTGTGATCAAGTCCTGCAGTGACACTTGATCCTGGAAGCTTGTGACTGAAAGGGGGGAGAGCTACAAACTGAGTCACAGCTGATATTGGTCCTTTTATCCCATGTGTTTCTAATTCGGTAACATGGCTTTTATGTGGTACTTTATCAAACTCCTTGTGAAAGGAGAGGAATATTGTGAAAGTCCTGGTGGGAACCATCATAGA
The DNA here is from genome assembly GCF_036365525.1 of Heterodontus francisci. Classification (NCBI taxonomy): domain Eukaryota; kingdom Metazoa; phylum Chordata; class Chondrichthyes; order Heterodontiformes; family Heterodontidae; genus Heterodontus; species Heterodontus francisci. Next base: position 2,435,639 of record NW_027141018.1, read on the forward strand.
ATCATAGAATAGCACAAGCTGAATGAGGCCATTCGGCCCATCAAGTCTGTGCTGGCCCTTTCAAAGAGCAATCCAGTTAGTCCCACTCCCTGGCTCTTTCACTATATCCTTGCATTTTATCTCCTTCAGATATTTATCCAATTCTCTTTTGGGATCTACTATTGAATCTGTATCCATCAGTCTATCAGACAGTGCATTCCAAATCCAAACCACTCAGAAACAAAAATCCTCATATCTGCTTCTTTTACCAATCGCCTTAAATCTGTGTCTCTTGGACATTGGAAATAGTTTCTCTTTATTTAATTTATCTAAATCCTTCCGAATGTTAAACACCTCAAACAAATCTCCTCTGAAAGTTCTTTGCTCAAAGCAGAACAACCCCAGCAACATAACTGTAATCCCTCATACCCTGACAAATTCTAGTAAAACAGTTCTGTACCCTCTCCGAAGGCTTCATGTCCTCCCTAAAGTGTGGTTCCCAGTATTCGACACAAGACTCCAGGTGGAGCTGAAATAGTATTTTATATATGTTTCAAATAATGTCCTTGCTTTTGTTCTTTTTGCCTCTATTTATAAGCCCTAGGATCCCATATATTTATTAACTGTCAAGATAACCTTTCCTGCTACCTTCAAAGATTTGTGTACAAATCCCAGGTGTCTCTGTTATTTCACCACCTTTATAGTTGTACCATTTAACTTGTATTGTCTCTTCTCATTCATCCTTTCAAAATGTATTACCTCACACATCTGCAATGTCAATTAAATATTGAGAAGATTGAAGCCATTGCTTTCTGTCTCTGCTCCAAACATTTCCTAGTTACACACTCCATCCCTCTCCTTTGTAAATGTTTGAGACGAAGCCAAACTGTTCACAGACTTAGTTACATAGTTAACCCTGAGATATCTTGAGATGAGCTTCTGACCAAATATTCACACAATCACTAAAACGTACTATCTCCACCCCCGGTGGAGTTGCATTGCTGGTTAAAGAGGAAATTAACGCAATCGTGAGGCAGAATATTAGCTCTGACGATGCCGAATATGTATGGGTAGAGCTGAGAAACACTCAGGGGCAGAAAACGTTAGTGGAGGTTGTATATAGACCCCCAGACTGCAGTGCTGAATTTGGGAATGGCATTGGACAGGAAATTAGAGACACATGCGATAATGGAACATCTGTAATTATTGGTTTCTTGAATCTGCATATAGATTGGGCAAATCAAATTGGTCACAATACATTGTGGAGGAAATGCTGGAGAATATACGGGATGGTTTTCAGGACCAATTCTTTGAGCAACCAACTGGAGAACAGGACATCCTAGACTGGTTATTGTGCAATGAGAGAGGAATAATTGACAATCTAGTTGTGCGAGATCCCTTGGGGATGAGCGACCATAATATGATAAAATCCTTCATCACGATAGAGAGTGACCTAATTGATTCTGAGACGAGGGTCGTGAATCTTAATAAAGTAAGCTACGAAAGTATGAGGCATGAGTCGTTGATGATACATTGGGAAATGTTACTGAAAGAGATGACCCTGGATAGGCAAAGGCAAACATTCAAAGAGCGCATGGATGAACTGCAACAATTGTTTATCCCTGTCTGGCACAAAAGTAAAACGGAAAAGGTAGCCAAATCATGGCTTACAAGGAGAATTAGAGATAGCATTAGATCCAAGGAAGAGGCATATAAATTTGCCAGGAAAAACAACAGACCTGAGGATTGGGAGCAGTTTAAAATTCAGCAAAGGAGCACCAAGGGATTGATTGAGAAGGGGAAAATGGAGTATGAGAGTAAGCTTGCGGGGAGCATAAAAACTGACTGGACACGAATCTATAGGTATGTGAAGAGGAAAAGATTGGCGAAGACAAATGAAGGTCCGTTACAGTCAGAAACAGGGGAATGTATTATGGGAAACAAAGAAATGGCTGACCAACTAAATGCATACTTTAGTTCTGTCTTCACAAAGGAGGACGCCAATATCATACCAGAAGTGTTGGTGAATACAGGGTTTAGTGAGAGAGAGGAACTGAAAGATGTCAGTATTAATAGAGAAATGGTGTTGGGGAAGTTGATGGTATTGAAGGCCGATAAATCCCCAGGTCCTAGTAATTTACATCCCAGAGTACTTAAGGAAGTGGCCCTAGAAATAGTGGATGCATTGGTGGTCATCTTCCAAGATTCTATGGACTCTAGAACAGTTCCTACAGATTGGAAGGTAGCTAATGTTACCCCACTATTAAAAAAGGGAGGTAGAGAGAAAGGAGGAAATTGTAGACCAGTCAGCCTGACATCGGTCGTGGGAAATATCCTGGAGTCCATTATCAAAGATTTTGCAGCAGAGCACTTGGAGAACAGTGGTAGAGTCGGACAGAGTCAGCATGGATTTATGAAAGAGAAATCATGCTTGATAAATCTACTAGCATTCTTCGAGGATGTAACTGGTAGAGTTGATGAGGTGGAGCCAGTGGATGTGGTTTATTTGCACTTTCAGAAGGCTCTCGCCAAAGTTCCACGTAAGGGTTTAGCGTGTAAAATTAACGCGCATGGGATTGGTGGTAGTGTATTGCGATGGATAGAAAATTGGTTGGCAGACAGGAAACAAAGCATTGGAATATACAGATCTTTTTCTGAATGGCAGGCAGTGATTAGTGGGGTACCGCAGGGACCGGAGCTAGGACCCCAGTTATTCACAATATATATTAATGATTTTGATGAGGAAACTAAATGTAATATCTCCAGATTTGCAGATGATACAAAATTGGGTGTGAGGGTGAGTTGTGAGGGGGTTGCAGAGAGGCTTCAGGGTGATTTGGACAAGTTGAGTGAGTGGGCAAATGCATGGCAGATGCAGTATAATGTGGATAAATGTGAAGTTATCCACTTTACTAGCAAAAACAGGAAGGAAACATATTATCTGAAGGGCTATAAACTGAGGGAGAGTAATATGCAGCAAGACCTGGGTGTTCTCGTACACCAGTCACTGAAGGTAAGCATGCAGGTACAACAAGGCGGTCGAAAAAGGCGAATGTTATGTTGGCCTTCATAGAGACAGGATTCGAGTAGAGGAGCAGGGATGTTTTGCTGCAATTATGCAGAGCCTTGGTGAGGCTGCACTTGGAATATTGTGTGCTGTTTTGGTCTCCTTATCTGAGGAAGGCTGTTCTTGCTACAGAGGGAGTGCAGTAGAATTTTACCAGACTGATTCCTGGGGTGGTAGGACTGTCGTATGAGGAGAGATTGAGTCGGTTAGGACTATATTCACTGGAATTCAGAAGAGTGAGGAGGGATCTCATCGAAACCTATAACATTCTAACGGGACTTGATAGGGTAGATGCAGGAAGGATGTTCCCGATGGTGGGGGACTCCCGGACCAGGGCTCATAGTCTAAGGATACGGGGTAAAACTTTCAGGACTGAGATGAGGAGAAGTGTCTTCACCCAGAGTGTGGTGAGCCTGTGGAAAGCTGTCATCACGCCCATATCCAAGGGGGATTGGAATATTCTGGCCAGTGCCTCTGCTATTTACACCATTCCTTCCCTCAGCAACCTTCATACATCCCATCCAGACTGGGTAAATGTTCAACTTTATTGTGGTACAAAAAGTGTTGGTTTGAAAATGGTTAACTGAATCTGTTTGTTCCGTGACTGTGCATAATGTCAGTCTCCATGGACCCTAATTGTGTTTTCCATCTTCTATTAATAAGGGGCTTCTTTCAATATGTTATTCCATAGTCAGTGGGAGCATCAGCTCCGGCACTTACAGAGATCAGCTGCTCCAGAGAGATAGAGAGAGGATAGATCAGAATCTGAGAACAAAAGACTGGAATGTTACAACAATGGGTCAGAATCTGAGAACAATAGATTGGAATGGTGCAACAATGGCTCAGAATCTGAGTACAATAGATTGGAATGTTACAACAATGGACAGGAGTTTATCCTCGGTTATTTACTCCCTTTCTACATATTATGATCGGATGTCATTAAACTTCCGTATCTATCTCGCACTGAAGATTATTCAATACATTTACTATCCCATCCTGGCTATCTTTGGTGTCCCTGGTAAGTCTCTATATCTGGCTATTAATTCTTTAAACCATGTTTAACTACATTACTGCTCCTGTAATTTACTCTGCCCTTCTTGCTGCCGTTGTTATGCCTGTTGAATATCTCCAGCTATTAGCTCTATAAACCATTGTCAACTGTATTATAGTTCTTGTCATTTACTCTCTCATCGTTGCTGCTGTTGCTGTCTCTATTTCAGGCTAGGAGATCTGTAAACCCTGTTTCAATGAAATACTGTTCTGTAATGTAAATTTGGGGAATACTGAAGCCAGTATCATTGGTCTCCATCACAAACTCCATCCCCTATCTGGGAAGCACATACTCCACTCTGCCCAATATCTGAGCTTGTACCAGACAGTTTACAACTTCTGTGTTATATTTAAACCTGAGCTGAGTTCATCTCCATATTCTGTCCATCACCACCCTGCCTACTAACTCCTCCGTAATATCACCCGTCTCCACTTCTGCCTCAGCCCATCTGCTGCATAAACCCTCATCCGTGTCACCGTTAAATCCACACTTGACTATTCCAATTCTATCCTGGTCACCCTCCCAGTTATAAACATCCATAAACCACAGTCCATCCAGCACTCTGCTGCCTGTATTCTAATTCACACCAAATCCCGATCACCCATCACCCCTGTGTTCACTGATCTCCATTGGCTCCCAGTCTGGCAGCACCTTAATTTTAATCATTCCTGTGTTTGAATCTCTCCATGGCCTCACCCCTCCAGATAGTCCCATTTCCCTGTCCATTTCCCATATTCCTGCAACTCTTTTGACTTCAATCTTTTTTCAGTTCTCCTTTTAAAGTGAATTTATTTCCCTCTGTATCTGTCCAGAGCCACGATTTTAGACTCTGCAGCACTACTGGTGCTGACGGTACAGAAGCTGGGATCCATAAAATGATGAGAACCGCAGAGCCCACCACTGCTAGTGCACAATACCCCATGCTGGGCAGGGCTCCAGCAAACACGTATCATCTATGTTCTATTCGTGTGGTCTTCACTGCCGGCCACGTCTAGTGTGGCCTGCACAGTGTCCCAATCTGGGCGGGGCTCTAGCTCAATCGTACCGGATATGTGTTGTTCCTTTGAGGATGGATTTGAAAGTGATGTCAATGTACCATACCGGGAACTTTGATGTACGTCTTTGAAACTTGGTCTGTGCATGTCCACTGACCGCCTGTGTTAGTCACTCTCAGCTGAACATACATTCAGCAGCACGTGGTACCCCCTCTAGTCTTATTTAAAAGGACCAGACATCCAACTTACAGGTGACGGGCTTTTGACTTACTTCTGCTATTGTAAAGTTGGTGGAGGTTCTGTGGATGGTTTTCTGGAGGTTGTGTTGTGAGCTGCTGCAGACATTCAGGGAGGGCAGAGGATTTGGTGACCCAACTCTGGACGAGGTATGGGGACTGTAGTTACAGTGTCTCTGGGTCTGTAACATGACCAACACATGGAGCAGAGACTGCAGAGAGGGGATGCTCTGTAAAGAGGTAGGAGGAGGGGGCGCTGCCAACCCACCCCGGGTTTTCCAAGAGCAATTTCCCTACCTACACCTAACCCAGGAGCAGTGTGTGAGGTGACTCTGATTCAATCAGGAGGTGGTCACAGAACTGTGTCACCTCCTGTAACACGACCTGAAGCCTCTCACCAGGGTGAGGACGGAGCTGTCAGTGGCTGTTAAGGTCACAGCTTCATTGAAACTCTATGTATCTGGATCTTTCCAGGCAGGAGCCGGAGACATATCCAACATCCAGTCATAGAGAGCGCTAGGGTCATAGAGTCATTGTCTACCATCCTCCAGTCTGAAAAACAACCATTTAAAACATTTATCTTTTTGCTGTCCTTTGGACAATTTGTTTATCCAATTGGATGCGATTCCATGAGCTTCAATTTTGTTAACCAAGCTTTTGTTTGGTTCTTCATCAAATACTTTCATAAAATCCATGTAGATAACATCCACCACATTCCCTTCATCAACCTTCTCTGATCATCGAAATAAATTCAATTAGCTCAGACAAGCATAATCTGCCTTTTCGAAATCCGTGCTGACAATCCTTAATTAACTCAAACCTCTCCAAGTGTGTGTCGCCATTTTTCCCTTATTATTGTTTCTAAAACCTTAATCACCACTGATGTTACACTAACTGACCAGTAGTTGCGAGGCCTGTGTGTTGTCCAGTGATAATTCTGGGAGGTGAGGGTGACCGTCTATGTCATCATTTCTCCCTCAGCAGGGAGAATCAGGATGAGAGATCCCGTGGCTTTGTCAGGATAGCGGAATTCCTGATGGTGTAGGTTGCTCTTCCGGGCCCCCATTTCAATAGGGAGAGTCACAGGAACTGGAAGAACTCTCACTCCATTAATGTACAGTTGGTGTGAGAGCATGCCCAGTACATCATATTGGTGAATGTCCACTATGCTGGCAGCAGCCACCATACCTTCATTCTGAAGCAGTCAGCCGGTCCCAACACTTCGGTCCCCATGCTGATTCAGAATGTGGCTCCTCGGAGACAAAGGAATCCCGCTCTGGACACAGCTCATGTTTCTACTCCCCCAAACCACCTCTCACCGCCAACCAACATCACACAATTAACTTGTGTATAACGTGGGCAATGGTGTCACCAGGAATAGACCATCGGTGTGATGAAGCAATGCTTCCGATGTCTGAACCGCTCGGGAGGAGCCCTCCACTACACACTGGATCAGGTGTCAAAGTTCATGGTGTTCTGCTGCACCCTTCATATCATCACCGTCATGAGGACACAGTCATTGGCACCAGGAATCCGGAGGACACTTCAGGAGCTGGAGGAAGTAATAATGAAGCAGTCTGTGCCTGTAGGCAGCAAGACCTAGACAACATCCAGGCTTTGGCTGGTAAGTGGCAAGTGAAGCTCACGGCCACATAGGTGACAGGCAATGACCATTTCCAAGAAGAGAAACATAACCACCACCTCTTGACATTCAGGGGCAATGTCATTTCCGATTACCTCACCTTCAACATTATGGGAGTTCCATTGACCAGAAACTGACTGGACCAGGCACAAAAATGCCATAGCTACTCGAGCCGGCTAGAGGTTGGGGCAAAAGGCAAGCGGCACACGTCCTGATTCCCCAAAGCCTTTCCAGGAACACTGCCCATTTGCCTGAATGGATGCAGCTCAAACAAAACTGTGTAAGCTTGACACTAGGATAGAACTAGGATTGGTACCCCATCCACTGGCTTAAACATTCACTCCCAACACCACTGGAACATTGTGGCTGCAGGGAGGATATTTCCTGGATGCCCTCGACCCGGACAATTCTTGCTAAGATTTCGGTTCCCATAGGACAACTTCCCTTTCCCACCATGGATTCCCCATTCTCCACCATTACACCCATCTGAGACGACGCATTACAGTGTTATTACCGCAGAAAAGGAACTATTCAGCCCGTCGTGTCTGCACCGGCTCTCCGCATGAGCAATTCACCTAATCCCATTCCCTGCCTTCTTCCCGTAACCCTGCACATTCTTTCTTCTCATATATCAGTTTATTCAGCTTTAGCATGTTTATAGATGTGGTCACCCCTCTGCTTAAGAGTATGCAGGGAGAGAGGGAATGGGTGATCACCAGACAGTCAAAAAGAATCAGGCAGGTAGTGCAGGTGACCCCTGAGTGCATCTCACTCTCCAACAGGTATTCAGTTCTGAATACTGAGGAAAGTGATGCTTCACCTGGGGAGTACAGCCAGAGCCAAGTCCATGGCACCAATGGTGGCTCAGCTGTAGAGTGGGATACAGGGATGACTGAAAGAGCCAGAGTGATCGGTGGTTCAATAGTCAGGGGAACAGACAGGCGTTTCTGTGGCCACAGACGTGAATCCAGGATGGTGTGTTGCCTACCTGTTGCCAGGGTCAAGGATGTCACTGAGCGACAGCAGAGCATCCTGAAGGTGAAGCGGAACAGCCAGAAGTCGTGGTTCACATCGGAACCAACGACACAGGTAGAAAGAGGAATGTTGTTCTGTGGTCAGAATTTGGGAGCAAGGGAAGAAATTGACAAGCAGGACGTCAAAAGTAGCAATCTCCGGATTACTCCCAATGCCATGCACAACTGAGCACAGAAATAGAAAGATAAGACAGATGGATGTTTGGCTGGAAATATGATGCAGAAAGGAGGGCTTCATATTCCTGGGACACTGGGACCGGCTCTGGGCGAGATGGGTCCTGTATAGGCCGGGGGATTTGTACCTGAACAGAGTCGGGACTGGGTTCCTTGTGGAACGTTTTGCTAGTACTGTTGGGGAGGGTTTAAACTAGTTTGGTAGGGGGATGGGGACCTGAGGGTAGACTCAGCTGGGACAAAATCAGAAATGAAAATGGAAGGCGGAAAATTAATGGATGAGTCTGGAAGACAGAGGAAACAAAGGTTATAAAATAAAGATGAAGAGCTTAGCGGTGCTCAAGGGTATCTATTTCAATGCAAGGGGTATAGCAAATAAAGCAGATGAGCTGAGGGCACAGATAGACACGTGGTAGTATGATATCATAGCTATTACAGAAACATGGCTTAAGGAGGGACAGGAATGGCAGCTCAACGTTCCTGGTTACCGGGTTTTCAGACGCGATAGGGAAGGTGATAAGAAAGGAGGGGGAGTGACAAGTTTGGTCAAGGTATCTATTGCAGTTGTGAGGAGGGATGATATGTTGGAAGGTTCATCAAGTGAGACCATATGGATTGAGCTGAGGAACCAAAAAGGGACAATCACACTGCTGGGAGTGTTATCTCGACAGCCAAATAGTCATGGGGAGATAGAAGAGCAGATATGTAGGCACCTCTCTGAGAAGTGCAAGAACAATAGGGCAGTAATAGTAGGAGATTTTAATTACCCCAATATTAACTGGGATAATTTTAGTATGAAAAGAATTGAGGGAGCAGAAATCTTGGGGTGCATTCAGGAGAACGTTTTTGACAAGGATGTCACAAGTCCAACAAGAGAGGGTGCCGTTTTAGACATTGTTTTAGGAAATGAAGATGTGCAGGTGGAAGGAGTAGGAGTGGGAGAGCATTTTGGTGGGAATGATCATAATTCAGTTAGTTTTAACATAATTATGGACCAGGACAAGAGATATATCAGCAGTTAGAGTTCTCAATGGGTCAAGGCTGATATTACTAAACTGTGGAGCGAAAGTGGACTGGAAACAGCTGCTTGAAGGTAATTCAGTCTCAGAGCAGTGGGAGGCATTCAAAGGGGAGATTCAAGAGGTTCAGGATAAGCATGTTCCCACAAAGAAAAAGGGTGAGTCGGCCAAATCTCGAGTCCCATGGATGTCAAGGTGCCGACAGGGTAGGATAAGACAGAAAAGGGAAGCATATATCCGACACTGAGAACTCAATACTACAGAAAGTTGTGAGGAGTTTAGAAAGTGGAGGGGTCAAATCAAAAAGGAAATTAGGAAAGGAAAGAGAGGGAATGAAATAATATTGGCAAGCAAAATCAAGGTGAACCCAAAGATGTTTTCTCAATACATTACGAGTAAGAGGTTAACTAAGGGGAGAGTAGGACCCATAATAGATCAGAAAGGTAACCTTTGTATAAGGGTGGAAGATATTGGTATGGTTCTTTATTGATCACTTTGCGTATGTCTTCAGAAAAGAGGAGGGATTTAGATATTGTCGTTAAGGAGGAGGAGTGTGAATTATTGCGTGTGATAAACATAGGGAGAGAGGAAGTATTAATGGGATTAGCATCCTTGAAAGTTGAAAAATAACCACAGCCGGATGAAATGTACCCCAGGCTGTTCGAAGAAGCAAGAGAAGAAATAGCAGAGGGTCTGCCCACCGTCATTTTCCAATCCTCACTCGATACAGAGTGGTGCTGGAGTATTGGAGAATTGCTAACATTGTACCTCTGTTGAAAAATGGAGTGAAGGATAGTCTGAATAATTACACGCCAGTCAGTCTAACCTCAGTAGTGGGAAAATTATTGGAATCCACTCTGAGAGACGGGATAAACTGTCACTGAGAGAGGCACAGGTTTATCAAGGATAGTCAGCATGGATTTGTTAAGGGACGCTCTTGTTTAACCAAATTGATTGAATTTTTTGAAGATGTTACAAGGAATATAGATGAGGGTAGTGCAGTTGATGTGGTCTACATGGATTTTAGCAAGGCTTCTGACAATGTCCCACATGAGAAACTGGTTCAAAAAATAAAATCCAATGGCATCCAGAGAAATGCAGCAAGGCGGATACAAAATTGGCTCAGTGGCAGGAAATAAAAGGTAATTATTGACAAGTATTTTTGCGACTGGAGGACTGTTTCCAATATCATTCCACAGGGCTCAGTAATGGGTCCCCTGCTTTCTGTTGTCTATATTAAAGATTTAGACGTAAATGTAGGGGGTATGATCAAGACTTTTGCAGACGACACAAAGATTGGCCATGTTGTCGACAGCGAGAAGGCTGCAGGAAGATATTGACGGTCTGGTCAGATGGGCAGCAAAATGGGATTCGACCCGGATAAGTGTGAGGAGCTCAAACAAGCAAAGGAATATACGATTACTAGGACAATACTGAGAAGTGTAGAGCAAGTAAGGAACTTTGGAGTGAATGCCCACATATCCCTGAAGATAGCAGGATAGGTCAATAAGGCAGGTAAGAATGCATATGGAATCATTTCCCTTTTTAGCTGAGGTATAGAATGTAAGAGCTGGGAGGTTTTGCTGGAACTGTATAAAACATTGGTTAGGCCACATCTTGAATACTTTGTGCAGTTCTGGAAACCACATTACAGAAAGGAAGTAATTGCACGAGAGAGGGTACACAGGAGATTTATGAGGATGTTGCTTGGACTGGAAAAATGCAGCTATGAGGAAAGATTGGATTGGCTGGGGTTGTTCTCCATGGAACAGAAAAGGCTGAGGGGAGATCTGATTGAAATGAACAACATTTTGTGGAGCCTGGATAGAGTGGAGGTGAAGGCTCTATTCACCTTCGCAGAAAGGTCACTGACTAGGGGACATAGATTTAAAGTGATTGGTAGAACTTTCAGAAGGGAGTTGAGGAAAAACATGTTCACCCAGAAATACAAAATTGTCTCAGTGACAGGAAACAAAGGGTAATTGTTGACGGGTATTCACTGGAGGACTTTCCCGTGGTTTTCCACAGGGCTTGGTACTGGGTCCCTTGCTTTTAGTGAGGGTCTGGAACTCACTTCCTGAAACGATGGTTGAGGCAGAAACCCTCTACTGATTCAAAAAGAGTCTGAATGTGCACCACAAGTGTGATAATCTGCAGGACTATGGATTAAATGCTGGAAGGTGGGATAAGAATAGGTGGATAACTTTTCGGCAGGCACAGACACGATGGGCCAAGTGGCCTCTTTCTGTGCCTTAAATTTTCAACGATTCTATGATTCTATAACACGAATCACGCTATCCTCGTTAACACTCACAATATGTCAACACACTATCAAGATTATCAGAAATGATTTTCCATGAAGCTATCCCTGCTGCTTGTCATTTATTAAGACATGATTTTACAAGTAAGAAATATTTTTGTGCTGGGTTACGGCCTCCAGAATTTTCCAAGAATCAACATTTGACTGAGAGTTACAGGATTTATCTAACCTCCCCTTTTTTAAACAGGGTGTAACATTTACAGCCCTCCAGTTCTCTGGCATCATTTTTTTTTATTCATTCATGGGATGTGGACATCACTGGCCGGGCCAGCATTTATTGCCCATCCCTAATTACCCTTGAGAAGGTGGTGGTGAGCTGCCTTCTTGAACCACTGCAATCCACGTGGGGTAGGTACACCCACAGTGCTGTTAAGAAGGAAGTTCCAGTATTTTGACCCAGCGACAGTGAAGGAACTGCAAGATAGTTTCAAATCAGCATGGTGTGTGGCTTGGAGGGGAACTTGCAGGTGGTGGTGTTTCCATACATCTGCTGCCCTTGCCCTTCTATGTGGTAGAGGTTGTGTGTTTTGAAGGTGCTGTCTAAGGAGCCTTGGTGTGTTGCTGCAGTGCATCTTGCAGATGGTACACACTGCTGCCACTGTGCGTCGGTGGTGGAGGGAGTGAATGTTGTGGATGGGGTGCCAATCATGATGCCGAGCTTCTTGAGTGTTGTTGGAGCTGCAGCCATCCAGACAAGCAGACAGAATTCCATCACACTCCTGACTTGTGCCCTGTAGATGGTGGACTGGCTTTGGGGAGTCAGGAGGTGAGTTACTCGCCTCAGGATTCCTCGCATATGACCTGCCTCTTTTAGCCATGGTATTTATGTGGCTATTCCTGTTCAGTTTCTGGTCAATAGTAGCCCCTGGGATGTTGATAGCGGGGGAGTCAGCGATGGTAATGTCATTGAATGTCAACGGAGATGATTAGATTATCTCTTGTTGGAGATGGTCATTGCCTGGCACTAGTGCAGTGCGAATGATACTTGTCAATTATCAGCCCAAGCCATGATATTGTCCAAGTCTTGCTGCATTTCTGCACGGACTGCTTCAGTACTTTGGAGTCACGATTGGTCATGAAAATTGTGCAATCATCAGCGAACATCCCCACTTCTGACCTTATGATTGAAAGAATGTAACTGATGAAGCATCTGACGATAGTTAGGCCTAAGACACTACCCTGAGGAACTCTTGTGGTGATGTATTGGAGCTGAGCTGATTGACCTGCAACAACCACAACCATCACCATCTTCCTTTGCGCTAGGTATGACTCTAACCAGCAGAAAGTCCCCCCACCCCCCGCCCCGCCCCGCCGATTCCCACTGACTCCATTTTTGCTCGGGCTCCTTGATGCCATACTCAGTCAAATGCTGCCTTGATGTCAGGGCAGCCACTCATACCTCACCTATTCAGTTCAGCTCCTTTGTCCATATTTGAACCAAGGCAGTAATGAGGTCAGGAGCTATGTGCCCCTGGCGGAACGCAAACTGAGCGTCACTGAGCAGGTTATTGCTAAGCAAGTGCCGCGTGATGGCAGTGTCGATGACACCTTCCATCACTTTACTGATGATTGAGAATAGGCTGATGGGGCGGTAATTGGCCGGGTTGGACTTGTCCTGCTTTTTGTGTACAGGACATACCTGGGCAATTTTCCACATTGCAGGATAAAGGCCAATGTTGTAGTTGTACTGGAACAGCTTGATGGGGGAATGGAAGTTCTGGAGCACAGGTATTCAGTACTATTTCCGGAATATTGTCAGGGCCCACAGCCTTTGCAGTATCCAGTGCCTTCAGTAGTTTCTTGATATCATGCGGAGTGAATCGAACCCTGAGAAACAGTACTGTATACTCCCCTCCACCTCCAGTCTGAACAATGACTGTTTACCACTTCTCTCTGCTTTCTGTCCCTGAGTCAGTGTCATATCCACACCATCACTGTCACATTAATCCATGTCATAACAACTCTATGAAATGTCATTTGATCACAGGCCTACTGAAAATCTATATACAGAAGAGGATATACATGAGTAGGAGCGCAAGATGTTGTCAAGGTTCTTAATAAGTACTTTGTATCTGTCTTAACAAAAGTGGGGGTGGGGGCGATGCAGGTATTGTGGTTAAGGAGGAGGAGTGTGAATTATTGGATGTGATATACATAGGATAGAGGAAGTATTAATGGGATTCGCATCCTTGAAAGTTGATAAATCACCAGGGCCTGATGAAATGTATCCTAGGCTGTCAAATGAAGTGAGAGAGGAAATAGCAGAGGGTCTGACCATCATTTTCCAATCCTCACTGGATGCAGGTGTAGTGCCAGAGGATTGGAGTACTGTTCACATTGTACCTCTTTAAAATGGAGCAAGAGATATACCAAACAATTGCAGGCCAGTCAGTGTTACCTCAGTAGTGGGAAAATGATTGTAATCTATTCTCAGAGACAGGATAAACTGTCACTTAGAAAGGCTCAGGTCAATCAAGGACAGTCAGCATGGATTTGATAAGGGAAGATATTGTTTGACCAACTTGATTGAATTTGTCGACGAAGTAGCAAGGATGATAGATGAGGGTAGTGCTGATGATATGGTCTACATGGATTTTGGCAAGGCTTTTGACAAGGTCCCATGTGGCGTACTAGTTAAAAAATTAAATCGCATGGAATCCAGGGAAACGCAGCAAGCTGGATACAAAATTGGCTCAGTGACAGGAAACAAAGGGTGATTGTTGATTTAGAATTTCGAACATTACAGCGCAGTACAGGCCCTTCGGCCCTCGATGTTGCGCCGACCTGTGAAACCATCTGACCTACATTATTCCATTTTCATCCATATATCTACCCAATGACCACTTAAATGCCCTTAAAGTTGGCGAGTCTACTACTGTTGCAGGCAGGGCGTTCCACGCCCCTACTACACTCGGAGTAAAGAAACTACCTCTCATATCTGTCCTATATCTATCACCCCTCAACTAAAAGCTATGTCCCCTCGTGTTTGCCATCACCATCCGAGGAAAAAGACTCTCACTATCCACCCTATCGAAACCTCTGATTATCTTATTTGTCTCTATTAAGTCACCTCTCCTCCTCCTTCTCTCCAACGAAAACAACCTCAAGTCCCTCGGCCTTTCCTCGTAAGACCTTCCCTCAATACCAGGCAACATCCTAGTAAATCTCCTCTGCACCCTTTCCAAAGCTTCCACATCCTTCCTATAATGCGGTGACCAGAACTGCACGCAATACTCCAGGTGCGGTCTCACCAGAGTTTTGTACAGCTGCAGCATGTCCTCGTGACTCCGAAACTCGATCCCCCTACTAATAAAAGCTAATACACCATATGCCTTCTTAACAGCCCCATTAACCTGGGTAGCAACCTTCAGGGATTTATGTACCTGGACACCAAGCTCTCTCTGTGCATCTTCACTACCAAGAATCTTCCCATTAGCCCAGTGCTCTGCATTCTTGTTACTCCTTCCGAAGTGAATCACCTCACACTTGTCCGCATTAAACTCCATTTGCAATCTCTCAGCCAAGCTCTGCAGCATATCTATGTCCCTCTGTACCCTACAACATCCTTCGGCACTATCCACAACTCCACCGACCTTAGTGTCATCCGCAAATTTACTCACTAACCCTTCTACACCCTGTTCCAGGACATTTATAAAAATGACAAACAGCAGTGGCCCCAAAACAGATCCTTGCGGTACATCACTAGTAACTAAACTCCAGGATGAACATTTGCCATCAACCACCACCCTCTGTCTTCTTTCAGCTAGCCAATTTCTGATCCAAAGCTCTAAATCACCTTCAACCCCATACTTCCGTATTTTCTGCAATAGCCTACCGTGGGGAACCTTATCAAACGCCTTACTGAAATCCATATACACCACATCCACTGCTTTACCCTCATCCACCTGTTTGGTCACCTTCTCGAAAAACTCAATAAGGTTTGTGAGGCACGACCTACCCTTCACAAAACCGTGCTGACTATCGCTAATGAACTTATTCTTTTAAAGATGATTATAAATCCTGTCTCTTGTAACCTTTTCCAACATTTTACCCACAACCGAAGTAAGGCTCACAGGTCTATAATTACCAGGGCTGTCTCTACTCCCCTTCTTGAACAAGGGGACAACATTTGCTATCCTCCAGTCTTCTGGCACTATTCCTGTCGACAATGACGACATAAAGATCAAGGACAAAGGCTCTGCAATCTCCTCCCTATCTTCCCAGAGAATACTAGGATCTCCTTGATGGGTGTTTTACTGACTTGAGGTCTGTTTCAAGTGGCTTTCCACAGGGCTCATTTCTGGATCACCTGCTTTTTGGAGCATATATTAACGATTGGAACGTAAATGTAGGGGCATGATCAAGATGTGTGCAGATGGCACACAAATTTGCCATGTGGTAGATAGCGAGGAGGATAGCTGTAAGCTGCAGGAAGATATTGATGGCAGAAAAGTGTCAAATGGAATTCAACCGGTTAAGTATGAAATGTGTAATTGAGGAGGTCAAACAAGGCAAAGGGATAGACAATTAATAGGAAAATGCTGAGAAGCGTAGAGGATGTGAGGGACCTTGGAGTCAATGTCCACTGATGTCCTGAAGGTAGCAGGTCAGGTCGATAGGTGGTTAAGAAGGCATATGGAATCCTTTCCTTTATTAGCTGAGGTATAGAATACAAGAGCAGGGAGGTTATGCTGGAACTGTATAAATCATTGGTTAGGTCACAACCTGAGTACTGTGTGCAGTTCTGGTGACCTGATTACACAAAGGATGTAATTGCACTCGAGAGGGTATGGAGGAGATTTACAAGGATGTTTGCCAGGACTGGAAAAATGCAGCTACGAAGCAAGATTAGATAGGCTGGGTTTGTTCTACTTGGAACAGAGAAGGCTGAAGGCAGATCTGATTGAAATGGACATAATTTTGAGGGGCTTGGATAGAGTGGAGGTGAAGAGTCTATTCACCTTAGCAGAGAGATCAGTGACTAGGGGTCAGTGACTTGAAGTGCTCGGTAGAAGGATTAACTGGGAGTTGAGGAGAAACCTGTCCACCCAAAAATACAAAATTGGCTCAGTGGCAGGAAACAAAGGGTCATTGTTATAATAAAAGCAAAATACTGCGGAAGCTGGAAATCTGAAGTAAGAACAATAAATGCTGGAAATACTCAGCAGGTCTGGCAACATCTGTGGAGGGAGAAGCAGAGTTAAGTTTTCAGATCAGCGATGAAGGGTCACGGACCTGTCACGTTAACTCTGCTTCTCTCTCCACAGATGCTGCCAGACCTGCTGAGTATTTCCAGCATTTCTTGTTTTTATTAAAGGGTAGTTGTTGACAGGCATTTTACTGACCGGAGGACTGTTTACAGTGGCGTTCCACAGGGTTCAGTATTGCATCCCCTGTTTATAGTGAGGCTCCAGAACTTACTGCCTGAAAGGATAGTTTAAGCAGAATCCCTCCACTCAGTGAAAAGGAAACTAGATGTTCACCTCAACTGTCATTATCTGCAGGGCTGTGGATCAAATGCTGGAAGGTGGGATTAGAGTTGGTGGATCATTTTTCGGCCGCTGCAGACACAATGGCACAAGTGGCCTCTTTCAGTATTTTAAACTTTCTATGATTATATTAGTGAAACACTCACAGTTACGTCCTCAACGAACTTGATGAAGATTATCAGGAATGATATTTCATTCACCTTTCCGTGCTGCTTGTCATGTATTAAAAGTTGTATTACAAGCAAGATATATTTTTGTGCTGGGTTATGACCTCTAGAAGTTTCCAACAACCAACATTAGACTGATGCTTACAAGGTTTACCCAACCTCTCCTTTTTAAACAGGGTGTAACATTGACAATCCTCCAGACCTCTGGCATCACTCCCATATCCAAGGAGGACTGAAAGATTTTGTCCAGTGCCTCTGTCATTTCCACCATTTCTTCCCTCAGTAACTCTCATAATTCCCAGCCAGACTGGCTAAATGTTCTACTTTATTGTAGTACAAAAAGTGTTGAATTGAAAGGGGTTAACTGAACCAGTTTGTTCAGTGACTGTAATTAATGCCGGTCTCCATGGACCCTAATGGTGTCACAGGAGGGTTTCCCTCTTCTATTAATACAGGCCTCCTTTCAATGTGTTTTCTGAAAGTGTCAGCGGGAGCATCAGCTCCGGCACTCAAAGGGATCCGTGGCTGCAGAGAGATGGTGAGGAGATATCAGAATCTGAACAATAGATTGGAATGTTACAACAATGGGTCCGAATAGGAGAACAATAGATTGGAATGTTACAACAATGGGTCAGAATCTGAGAACAATAGATTGGAATGTTACAACAATGGGTCAGAATCTGAGAACAATAGATTGGAATGTTACAACAAGTGACAGGAGTTTATCCTATTGGTTTGACTATCTTACTGCGGATTATTATTGGATAACATTAGAATTGCGGATCGCTTATGCTCTGAAGATGATTCAATGTATTTACTATCCCATCCTCGCTACTATTGGTGTCCCTGGTAAGTCTCTGTATCCAACTATTAGATTCATAAACCATATTTCACTGATTTAGTGTTCTTGTCATTTAAATCGTGAGAAGACTGAAACCATAGTCTTCAGTTTCTGTCACAAGCACCATTCCCTGTCCATGATCTGCATCCCCCTCACTGGCCATTGTCTCAGGCTGAACCAGGAAGTTTACAACCTCTGGTATCTATTTAATGGTGAGCTGAGTTCATCCCCATATTCGCTCCATCCCCAGCCCAGCCAATTGTTATGGCCAGGTGAGGAGGGGTCAGAGTGGGTCTTCTTTATTTGACTGCAACAGTGTTTGTCCTTTATAAACAGTGAATATGCTTAACGTCTCAGTGAGTCTTTTACATTTTACCTTTGGTGTGATGGTGAAGGAACTGATTGGACAGGTTCTCTTGAGTTTAAACATGAAAGAGGTGAGTTTATTATACTTAACAATATAAACCCGATCTAAATAAAATCATTAAAAAAAACACAACACACAGTTACGTACACACTCACACGAGAATCACACACACACACACAAATAGATTACAGAGTGAGAAGTAAATTTGTGGTTGGATTTGAGTCCAGAATAAATTTAAAAAAAAAACTCATTCTGTGATGTTGGGCGATTCCGTGGTCTTCCAGCTGAAGTTATATTCTTGACGTCTTTTGCTTGTCGAAGTGCAGTTTGTGGCTGGTCCACATTGCTCAGGGTTTTCCTTGAGGCAGACTTGTAGGTGGCTTTCTTCCCCTGGTTACTCTGTCTGTAGCAATCCGTCGGCATGAGGGGCCCACAGTCACATGTGATTTTCAAACTTGTGATGTTAGGAGGAGAGAGAGACGGAGAGAGAGAGGTGGGGGGAGTACGGGGTGGAGGGGGGGGGGGGGCGATGGTCACAGCCCTTCTGCTTCTGCACAGTTTGAATCACTGGCTTGTCTGTTTTTGTCCAGGGGAAACTCCCAGCTTTCACAGAGTTGGGCAGAAGGTCTCATGACTGCCTCAGTGCATTCTCTGGACCCTTCTAATGTGATTCAAAGTTAGACACTTCTATCTCCCCAGGGTTCAGGATGCCAGTATATATACTTGGAGGAGTTTGCACTTTGAAATTCAATGTGTCAGAGTAGCCTTGTATGCCGTGTTAATGAATGTAATCTTAGGTCATTCAATCACTGGAGCAAGCCAATGATATAGGTCCAGGCTCATCAGACATGTGGCTCCTGTCGTAGGCCTTGGAATGTGAAAAGGTGTTCCAGATGCCAATTGCGGTGGCCATCTTGGCTGCCAGCTTTTTCAAGGTTAACGGTAGGATGTTTTCTATCAAAAATTTAGTGTAAGTTTCCAATCGATGAATTAAAATTCCTCATTTGGCATATTGTGCTATCGTGACACCGGCATAGCACATGGAAAGAAATGTGATAATAGGAACATTTCATTGCAGAATTGTGGGAAGAAAACGGAAGAAATACACATGCATTCTCAATAATCACTTCTCAAATTCACACATTAATCTTAGAATTACTGCAGCTGACATTGTCTGTTACAGCTGTATTGATTTAAATATTTTTGGCATTTTGTCTGGGATGGTCATGTGTCGGTTTCGACCTTGGACAATGCATCACCAATTGCTTGTTTTCCTTTTCTCTCCTCTAATGAAGTTTTAACTACTCAGGTACTATGCACCTTGATAATCTTTCTCCCAAAACCGACAGTGTGTAATAAATTGTTTTTTTTGCCCCTGTGAGGTGTCTGAGATTTCCTCTGGGCCTTTGTTCTAGCTGAGTTCGGCTTTGAAATTGTTGGGTTTGATTAGCTTTGTGTTTGGGATCTGATCATTGGGTTCTTCAGAGGGTAGATCCACACTGAACTTACTTTTAGATTTCTGGTGAGGTGCACAAGTGCTGTTTACTTGAGGGTATTTTCCCTTCACTTTTTACTTAACTATGGGAAGGAACTTTCTTTTATCTACCCTATGTCTTTTGCGACATTACTGCGCACAGGTGTCTGTCCAGCTTTCACTGCACTCTCCAGCTGCACTTCGACTAGGTGAGGCATCTCCCTCACCATTGACATGCCTTTTTGGGACCTTTCCTTGTCCTTGCACGTTTCTGTAAATGCTGTGAGCAGCCTTTTTAGGTTGCCTCTTTGACCTGCATTTAATGAGGAGAGTGTGTGGTCCAATTTATCTAACATTTCAGGGTTGGCAAATCGTAGAGTGGGGGGGTTCCAGTTGGGAATTCTCCTGGCCATCCTCTAACCTGTCCTCACTGTCCTTTTCAATCCTCCCTTCCTGACTGTCTGACAGATCTGTACTTGTCTGTCCCCTCCACAGCATTTACTTTTTTTCCTTTGGTCTGGGATGTCAATTAAATAATTTACCTGACTATTCCTTTTGCCACTCGATATGGACCACTGAACTGGACTTTAAGGGGTTCACCGTGCATTGGGAGTATTAACAATACAGGGTCTCTGGGATGACATGTTCTAGCCTTGGCATTTCTGTCTGCTTACCTTTTCATAGTTGCCTGTGAGATCTTTTGCTGTTACTGAGCCATTGCACAGCCTCTCGAGAGCCGCTCCCAGAGCACGGAAATGTGGTCTAACATGGAAGACTCATCCCTGTGTCCCAAAAACGTCTTCTTGATTAATTTAAGAGGACCACTCACCTCGTGTCCATAAACTAATTCAAAGAGACTAAAGCCAGTGGAATCATTAGATAAGTCTCGGTAACCAACAGGAGAAATCCCATCCCTTTGTCCCAGTCATGGGGTTGCTCAAAGCAGTATGGACTGATCATTGTCTTTAGGGTCTGGTGGTACTGCTCCAAAGCCCATTGTGACTGTGGATAGTAGGCTGAGGACTTTATTTATTTACTTATTTTATTTATTTAGAGATGCAGCACTGAAATAGGCCCTTCAGCCCACCGAGTCTGTGCCAACCATCAACCACTCATTTATACTAATCTTACATTAATCCCATATTCCTACCACATCCCCACCATACCTCAACTCCCCTACCACCAACCTATACTAGGGACCTATCAAGCTGAAAATCTTTGGCTGTGGGAGGAAACCGGAGCACCTGGTGAAAACTCATGCGGTCACAGGAAGAACTTGCAAACTTCGCACAGGCAGTACACAGAATCGAACCCGGGTCGCTGGAGCTGTGGGGCTGCGGTGCTCCAGATTACCCATGACCTTTTCAAAAATACTGGACATAAAATGTGTGCCCTGATCCGACTGGATCTCAGCAGGAAGCCCATATAGGGTAAAGAATTGAGTTAGCCCCTTCACCACTTCCTTGGCAGAGATAGTTCTTCGGGCGAATGGCCTCTGGGAATCGGGTCACCACATCCATAATGGTGAGAAGATACTGGTCGTCCCGTTATATTTTCAGCAGGGGTCCCACACAATCTACCAGCATTCTGCTGAAGGGTTCCCACAACCTGGCACGTGAGACCAATTCTACCGAACTCCACCACATCTTTGTGGAATTGTTGCCAGTCAAAATGCTGTCTTCTGCGGTCTTCGATTTTTCATATACTGACATGTCCATCCATTAGAAGTTCGTGGGCCATTGTTAATATTTCTTTAAGGGACTTCAGCGGCACCACTATCTGGTGAACATCTGTCCACTCTTCATCCACTGTTCTGTGAGGAGGTCTCCACTTCCTCATTAGCTCCTCATTCTTTAAATAGTAACAGTCTGCAACTCCCTCTGCTTCAGTTTTGGTTTGGAAAGTCTGTGCTATTTTTTAACGTTGGGTCGGGTTGTGGAGCCTCAAAAAAGGAAGAACTGTTTAACACATCCTTTGGGTCCTCTAACTTCCCAACGAAGGTTTCAGACAACCAGACAGTAGGGTCATCCGTCTGCAGTGTCAGTTCAGGGGATTGTTTGGCCATGGACCGAGTCACCACACAATCAGGGATTTCTGCTGTAACTACTCTGTCTCCCGGACCTCTTTTGGTCTCTCTAGAACTACTGGGGAAGCTGCCACCTTATCCCCTGTCAGATCATTACCCAGGAGCAGTTCGACCCATCAATCAGTAAACTAGGGACAATCTGCATGGTAAAGGGTCATGAAACTGGGTCAAACTCTAAGTGCACCGGATATAAGTGTATGGACATATACTGTCTTCCGATACCATTCACTAACGCTCTAGCATTCACTACACTTTCTTTTTCCCAGCAGAAGGATTGGCAGGCCCCTGCATCCTTGACTATGACTATTGGTTTACTTCCCTCACTCAAGGGGTGTGGTTTCACTTTTCCTTAGGATCCAAATTCCTGGTAGCTCTCAAGGATTTTGTTTATTTTTCCCGCCCTCTCTGTGGTAGGTTTACTGGGTCTGACTGCCACAGTTGGAGGCACAGCCTGATCTGTTGTGATTTCCATCAGGGCCCTTTTTCCTGCTATGATCTGGTGGACCCTGATTTATCCTCCAGGTTTTCCCCGTCACTTGCATCATTCAGCTCGATGGCGACCTACCTTATTACACTGGAAACACACAGGTCTTCGGCCGTTTCTCCTGCTCTCAGTACCGTCCTATTTGACCTGAGGATGGACCCCCGTGTGTCCAGCATTTCCTCTTTGCCCTTGGCTGTTCGGGTTTCTATAACCCCCACCCCCCCCCCGCCCATCATTTATTCTCGGGTCTTTGTGGTGACCAGGGAAGTGTTTCCCTTTGGGGTTACGGCTTTGTGTACAAGGAAAAATTCATCACCAGAATTGCAACTTGTCCAGCTCTTTGAACCCTTTGTTCCTCTTTGTGGGTTTTAATGGGAGGGGGAGCGAGTTTGTGAACTCCTTGAGATGGATCACCACTCTGAGGTTTCGATATGTGGGCTGTAATATGAGTGTTTCTATCCACTGGTCAAAAGTAAACACAAAAACTGACTTTAAATATTCTTTAGCTACCTAAAAATGAAACATTTGGCGAAGACAAATGTGGGTCCAATACAGGCAGTGTCAGGGGAATGTACAATGGTGAATAGAGAAATGGCAGTGAAACTAAATGATTACTTTGTGTCTGCCCTCATTGAGGAAGATACAAGGAAATTTCCAGAATTAGAGATCCAAGGGATTAGGGAGATTGAGGAAGTGTAGGAAATTAATATTAGTCAGAATGTTGTATTGGAGAAATTAATGGGGCTGAAGTTTGATAAGGCGCCAGGATCTGATATTCTGCATCCCAGGGTGTGGGAAGAGATAGCTATGGAGATGGTGGCTGCATTGGTGATCATCTTCAAAAATTCTATAGATTCTGGACCGGTTCCTGCAGATTGGAAGGTAGGAAATGTCACCCCAATATTTAAGAAGGGAGGGAGAGAGAAAACAGGGAATTATAGACCTGCTCTCATACATCAGTCGTTGGGAAAATGCTGGGATTTCATTCTAAAGGATGTGATCAATGGACAGTTGGATAATAATCTGTTCAGGCATCGTAAACATGGATTTATGAATGAGAAATCATGTTTGGCGAACCTGTTGGAGTTTTGTTGGGCATGCTACTAACAGAATTGATAAAGGGGAGTCGGTGGACGTGTTATACTTGGATTTTCAGAAGGATTTTGATAAAGTCCCCCACAGGAGGTTGGTTAGCAACATTAAAGCACATGGGATAGGAGGTAATATACTGGCATGGATTAAAGATTGGTTAATAGGCAGAAAACAGAGAGTAGGAAGAAACGGGTCGCTCTCACTGTGGCAGCTGTGACTGGTTGGGTACCGCAAGGATCAGTACTTGGGCCCCAGCTGTTAACAATATATGTCAATGATTTGGATGTGGGGACCAAATGTAGTATTTCCAAGTTCGCAGATGACACAAAACTAGGTGGGAATGCATGTTGTGAGGTAGATGCAATGCGTCTTCAAGGGGATTTGGACAGACATTGTGACTGGGCAAGAACATGGCAAATGGAATGTAATATGGGCAAATATGAGTTATCCACATTGGTAAGAGGAACAGATGTGCAGAGTATTTCTTAAATAGTGAAAAATTAGGAAGTGTAGATGTACAAACGGACCCGGGTGTCAGTTAATCACTGAAAAAGATGCAGGTGCAGCAAGCAATTAGGAAGGCTAATGGTCTGTTAGCCATTATCAGGAGATGATTTGAGTACAGGAGTAGTGAAGTCTTGCTTCATGTGTATAGAACCTTGCTTAGACCACACCTGGAATATTGTGTGCATTTTGGGTCACTTTACTTTAGGAAGGATATTATTGCCATCGAGGGAGCGCAATGAAGGTTCACCAGACTTGTTCCCGGGATGGCGGGAATGTTCTATGAAGAGAGATTGGGGAAACTGGGCCTGTATTCTCGAGAGTTTCAAAGAATGTGTCGGGATCTCATTGAAACGTACGAAATAATTAAAGGGATAGACAGCGTAGACGTATGGACGAAAATTCCCCTGGTTGCGGAGGCTGAAACTAATGGATACAATTTCAAAATAAGGGGGAAGCCATTTAGGACAGAGACGAGGAGAAAACTTTGACTCAGAAGTTTCTGAATCTTTGGAATTCTGCATCCCAGGCGGATGTGGAATCTCAGTCGTTGAGTATATTTAAAGTATAGATTGACAGATTTCTAACTACAAATGACAAAAAAGGGGATATGGAGATTATGTGTGAAAAAGGCATTAAAGTGGATGATCAGCCATGGTCATATTGAATGGTGGAGCAGCCTCGATGGGCTGAATGGCCTACTCCTGCTCCTATGTCCCGATGTTCGGAAGCAGCTTAACTCTTTCAAACTCGAGGTCAGTTTAGTCAGGCTGCTTTCTGAGGGTTTGGAATGTTTGACGGTACACTTCCGGTATTATTTCATGTACACCCAGGATAGCAATTTTAATCATCTCATAATCTGATCAACTTTCATCTGGCAACAGTGAATAAATCTCATGGGATTTTCCTGTTATTTTGTTTTGTGAAAACAGTGTCCAGCTCTCTGACGGCCATTTCAGTTGCATTACAAGCTTTTCACAATTGACGAAAAATTCTGCCACATCCTCCTCATTGAACTTTGTCATGAACTGGGAGAACTTTAAGAGATCAGCACATGGTCCTGAGCTAAGGGCAGCTCCCACACTAGCTGTGCCTTCACTGGGTGTATGGGTCTCCCTCTAGTTGTTTGAGCTGCCTTAACTCCCTTTCCTCATTCTCATTCTGGAACACTCTTACTTTTACCCTTTCTTGACACTCACTCTGCTCCTTCTCGCTCTCTCTGGAATTCTAATTCTAGTCTATCCTGTTCTAGTTTTACCTTAGCTAACATTACTCTATCTGTTAGTGATTCTAACCCTGTTTGAGTCTTCAGCTTCAAGTGAAATATGGTTGGCCAAAAGTCTTAGGATTTCGGGTTTCCTACCTTTTGGACGGATAGTAATCCCTAACTGTCCAGCTACATTACTCAACTTTTCAACAGACAGACGTTTTAACCCGTACCAAGTTACTTCACTCTGTATGCAACTCCTTTATTGGGAATGTAACTCCTTTAGTCAGAAAGGGAGGGAAACAGAAAACAGGAAACTACAGGCAAGTTAGCATCACATCTGTCTGAGGTAAAATGTTAGAAGCTATTATCAAAGACAGTGTAGCCGGCACTTAGAAAAGTTCAACGTAATCAGGCAGAATCAAAATGGTTTTATGAAAGGGAAATCATGTTTAATCAATTTGTTGGAGTTCTTTGACGAGGTACCATGTGCTGTGGAGAAAGGGGAACCGGTTGATGTACTGTACATAGATTTCCAGGAGGCAATTGATAAGGTGCCACATCAAAGGTTTTGTGAAAATAAAAGCTCATGGTGAAGGGGGTAACATGTTGGCATGGATAGAAGATTGGTTAGCTAACAGAAAACAGGCAGTAGGCATAAATGGGTCACTTTCTGGCTGGCAAGATGTAACGAGTAGTGTGCCACAGGGATCAGTGCTGGGACCTCAACTTTTTACAATTTATATAAATGACTTGGATGAAGAGACCGAAGGCATGGTTGCTAAATTTGCTGATGACACAAATATGAGTAAGAAAGTAACATGTGACGGGGACATAAGGAGGCTGCAAATGAATATAGATAGGTTAAATGTGTGCGTGAAGACCTGGAAAATGGAGTATAATGTGGGAAAATGGGAAATTGTCCATTTTGGCAGGAATTATAAAAAAAGAAGCATATTATCTAATGGTGAGAGATTGCAGAGCTCTGAGATGCAGTAGGATCTTGGTGTCCGTGTGCATGAATCACAAAAGGTGAATATGCATGTTCAGAAAGTAATTAGGAAAGCTAATAGAATGTTCTCGTTTATCGCAAGGATAATTGAATACAAAAGTAAGGATGCTATGCTTCAGCTATAGAGGGCATTGGTGAGGCCACATCTGGAGTACTGTGTACGTTACTGGTCTCCTTATTTAAGGAAGGATGTAAATGCATTGGAAGCAATTCAGAAAAGGTTTACCAGACTAATACCTGGAATGGGTGGACTGTCTTATGAGGGAATATTGGACAGGCTCGGCTTATATCCACTGGAATTTAGAAGGGTAAGAGGAGACTTGATTTGAACATCTAAGATCATGAGCGGTCTTGACAGGTTGCATGTGGAAAGATGTGTGTATCTTGGTGTATCTAGAATTAGGGGTCACTATTTAAAAATGAGGGTCTGCCCATTTAAAACAGAGATGAGGAGAATTTTTTTTCTCTGAGGGTTGTGAGCCTTTGGAATTCTCGTCCTCAAAAGGCAGTGAAAGAGAGACTTTACGTACGTGTAAGGCAGAGATAGATAGATTTTTGATAAGCAAGGGGGTGAAAGATTATCGAGGGTAGGTGGTAATGTGGAGTTGAGGTTTCAATCAGATTGGTCATTATCTTATTGAATGGCAGAGCAGGCTTGAGGGGCCGAGTGGCCTACACCTGCTCCTAATTCATATGTTCATATGTTCGTCTGCTCTGTCTTCGAACGTGGGCATTTCATTGTTCCAGCAGTGAAAGCCACAATAAAACCTTCATTGACATTTTAAGTTTTTTCTCAGGATCAATTGTTTTCCTTACTTCCAATTTCTCATTTGTTGTTGGTTTACGATCACTCGAACCTCCAGATTTCTGTGACAGCCAGGTGAGGAGGGGTCCCAGGCTCCCCTCTTGTCTTATATCTTATTTCACCACAACAGAGTTTATTCCTTTTTAGCAGTGGACGTGCTGACCACCTCAGTGAGTGTTTTACCTTTTATCTTTGATGTGATCGTGAAAGAGCCAATAGGAGAGGTTTTCCTGAGCTTAAACAAGAGATGAGTTTATTATATTTAACAATCTAAGCTGTATCTAAATAAAATAATAAGAATATACGCTTCACATTCACGCACACACTCACACGAGAATCACACACAAATAAATTCGAGTGAGAAATAAATTTGTGATGGATTAGTGTCCAGAATAAATAAGTTTTAAAGAAAAACGTCTGTGACGTTGGATAATTCTCTGGTCTGCATTTTCCCACCTTTAGTTATGCGTTTCATGTCATCTGCAAGAGTTGAAATTATGTTTTTTTTTTACGTATACGTTTGTGTCATTTATATATCTATCTATATGCCAGGAGCAGCACTGGTTCTAATACCGAAACCTGCGAAACAACACTGCATACTCCCCCTCCACCAGTCTGAACAATGTCTGTTCACCACTTTTCTCTGCTTTCTGTCCCTGAGTCAGTATCATATCCACACTGTCACATTAGTCCATATGTTCCATTTTTCATAACACGTCTATGAAATGGCATTTGATCACCGGCCTTTTGAAAGTCTGTACACATAACACAAAACATGTTGTCCTCATCAACACTCACAGTTATGTCATCAACGAACTTGATTAAGATTATCAGACATGATTTTCCATTAAACTATCCATGCTGTTTGTCATTTATTATCCCATGTTTTCACAAGAAAGATAGATATTTGTGCTGGGTTCTGGCCTCTTGTAATTTCCAACCACCGACATTAGACTGACTGGTCAGTAGTTACAGGATTTATCTAATCTCTCCTTTTGCAACAGGGAGTAACATTTACAGCCCTCCAGTCCTCTGTCATGGCTCCCATATCCAAGGAGGATTGGAAGACTCTGACCAGTGCCTCTGCTATTTCCACCATTCCTTCCCTCAGCAACCGTCTCCATTGTTTTATCAAAGAACTGCATCAAGTTTAACTTACCACCACCTCTCTCCTCTCCTCCACTGTTGTTAAATGATCAAACTGCTTATCTGATATCCAGTACTGGATGAGCAGAAATATCCTCCAATTAAATATTGGGAAGATTGAAGCCATTGTTTTCCCTGCCTACTCCAACTCTGTTCCCTTGCTATTGATTCCATGGTAACCGTCTGAGATTCAGACAGTCTGTTTGCAACCTTGGTGTCATATTCGGGACAACATTAATAGGCACATGGACAAATGTGGGTCAATTAAGGAAAATCAGCATGGATTTGTTAAGGGGAAAATGGTGTTTAACAAACTTACTGGCGTTTTTTGAAGAGGTAAAAAGGAAGCCTGATGAGGGTGATGCTGTGATGTGGTGTAAATGGAATTCCAAAAAGCATTTGATAAAGTGTCACACAACAGAATTGTGAGCAAAGGTACAGCTAATCAAATGAAAAGGACAGTAGCAACATGAAACTAAACTGGTTGAGTGACAGGAAACAGAGATTAGTGATTAATGGATGCTTTTCGGGCTGGAGAAAAGTTTGTAGTGGAATCAAAACAAAATACTGCAGATGCTGGAAATCTGAAATAGAATCAGAAAGTGCTGGAAATACTCAGCAGTGTCTGTGGAGAGTGAAACAGAGTTAATGTTCCAGGCTTGTGACCTTTCATCAGAACTGGCTTAGGTTAGAAATGTAATAGGTTTTAAGCAAGTGAAGCGGGAGTGGAGGGTGTAAACACAAGGACACAAATGTAGCCATGAGAGCAGGGGTGTGGGATGGAGTGTGTTGAAATGACAAGCGAGCGGAAGCTCGGGGTCATGCTTTTGGACTGAGCGGAGGTGTTTCACAAAGCGGTCACCCAATCTGCGTTTGACCTGCTGTGGTGTTCCAGTGAACATCAATGCCAGCTCGAGGAACAGCACCTCATTGTCCATTCTACAGACTTCTGGAGTAAACATTGAGTTCAATAATTTCAGAGAATGACTGGTCCATTTTTATTATTATTTTGTTTCATCAGTTATTTTTTACCATGTGCCAGACTTAAACTGGGATTTTTATGTTGGTGCTTTTAGCTCGGGCTGTTCATTATTCTGTCATTTAACACCTGCTCTGCACTAATGCTTTGTCTTTCACCACACCATGAGCACACTCTCTTTGCCTTTGCCCCATGACCTCCTGGTCAGTTAATCTCTCTGACCCTCTGTTCTATCAACACCCCTTTTGCTCCATTTTGCCCCATCCCTGCTTTATCTGCTTCAAACTTGATATTTCTAACCTTTTTCCAGTTCTGATGAAAGATCACAGACCTGAAACATTAACTCTGTTTCTCTCTCTCAACTCAGATGGTGCCAGACCTGTTGAGTATTTCCAGCACGTTAAGTTTTTTTATTTAAGATTTGAGGTGGAGGTCCCCGGGGATCAGTGTTGGGACCCTTTTTCTTCCTGACATATATTAATGACCTGGACCTTGGTGTACAGGGCACAATTTCAAAGCTTGTAGATGATGCAAAAGTTGGAAACATTGTGAACTGTTAGGAGGATACTATAAAACTCAAAAAGGACATAGACAAATTGGTGGAATGGGCAGACAGGTGGCAGATGAAGTTCAATGTGGAGAAATGTGAAGTGATTCATTTCGTAGGAAGGACATGGAGGGAAAATATAGAATAAAGGTTACAATTCTGAAGGGGGTTCAGGAGCAGAGGGACCTGGGTGTATATTTTAGATTAGATTAGAGAGACAGCACTGAAACAGGCCCTTCGGCCCACCGAGCCTGTGCCGAACATCAACCACCCATTTATACTAATCCAATATTCCTACCAAACATCCCCACCTGTCCCTATATTTCCCTACCACCTACCTATACTAGTGACAATTTATAATGGCCAATTTACCTATCAACCTGCAAGTCTTTTGGCTTGTGGGAGGAAACCGGAGCACCTGGAGAAAACTCACGCAGACACAGGGAGAACTTGCAAACTCCACACAGGCAGTACCCAGAATCGAACCCGGGTATATGTGCATCGGTCATTGCAGGTGGCAGGACAGGTTGAGAGAGCTTTTCATAAAGCCGACAGTATCCTGTTGCATGGAATACAAGAGCAAGGGGGTTGTTTTGAACTTGTATAAGACACTAGTTCGGCCTCGGCTGCAGCGTTACGTGTAGTTCTGAGCACATTAGATAACGTGAAGACATTGGAGAGTGTGAAAAAACATTCACAAGAATAGTTCCAGGGATGAAGAATACCAGTTATGAAGATAGACTGGAGAAGTTGGAACATTTTCCTTGGAGAAGAGAAGGCTGAGAGGAGATTTGAAAAACGTCTGCAAAATTATGAGGTGTCTGGACACAGTTGATAGGGAAAAACTGTTCCCACACCTGAAAGGATCGAAAACGAGAGGACAAAGAATTAAAGTAATTGGTAAAAGCAGCAGAAGTGACATGAGGAAAAAATGTTCATACAGCGAGTGCTAAGGTCTGGAATGCACTGCCTGAGAGTGTGGTGTAGGCAGATTCAATCGAGGCATTCAGGAGGAAATTGGATAGCTATCTGAAAAGGAAGATTGTACAGAGTTACAGGAAGAAGGCAGGGGAGTGACACTAGATGAATTGCTCGTTTGGAGAGCCAGTGCAGACACGATGCACAGAATGGCGACCTTCTGTGCTGTAACAATTCTGTGACTATGTGGCATTCGACCACAAAATGAGTTTCCAACCTTATATTCGTGCCATCACTATGACCACCTATTCCCACCTCAATAACATCGCCCAACTTCACCCCTGTCTCATCTCATCTGCTACTGAAGCTCTCATTCATGCTTTCATTACCTGTAGACTAGACAATTCAAACTCATTCTCCCACATGCTACTATCTGTAAACTCGAGGTCATCTAAAACTCTGCTTCCTGTGTGTTAACTCACAACAAGTCCCATTCCCCGATCACTGACCTACATCAGCTCACTGTCAAACAATGTCTTTATTTTAAAATCCTCAACACGTTTTCAAATCCCTCCATTGCCTCATCCCTCACTATCTCTGTAATCTCCTCCTGCCCGACAACCCTCTGATATATCTCTGCTCCTCTAATTCTGGCCTCTTGTGCATTCCTGATTTTAATTACTCCACCATCGCTGGCCGCACCTTCAGTTGTCTCGGTCCCGAGCTCGGGAATATCCTCCCTACACAGCTCTACCTCTCCCCCTCACTTTTATCCTTTCAGACACTCCTTTAAAAGTTGCCTCTTTGACCAAGCTTTTGGTCTCCTAACCTAATATCTACATTTGTGGTTCAGTGTTATACTTTGTTTCATAATGCTGCTGTGAAGTACCTTGGGATAAGTTCTTGTTGAAGTTTTCCAGACATGATTTGTCATTAGCATATCCGTGCTGCTTGAAATTTATTATGCTATGTTTTTCCAACCAACGAATATTTCTGTTCTGGGTTGTGAAATTTCCCCACCACTGACGTCAGATGGACTGGACACTACAGGGTCTACTCCATCTCTCCATTTGTAATCAGGGTGTAACATTTACAACCCTCCAGTCCTCTGTCACCACTCCCATATCCAAGGAGAATTGAAAAATTATGTCATGTGCCTCTACCAGTTCCACCATTCCTTCCTTCAGCAATCCTTATACATCCCATCCCTACTGGGTAAATGTTCTACTTTATTCTGGTACAAAAGGTGTTGGATTGAAAGGGGTTAACTGAAACTGTTTGTTTAGTGACTGTAATTAATGTCAGTCTCCATGGACTCTAATTGTGTCACTGGAGGGTTTCCCTCTTCTATTAATAAGGGACTGCTTTCAATGTGTTATTCCATAGTGTTAGCGGGAGCATCAGCCCCGGCACTAACAGGGAGAGGATAGATCAGAATCTGAGAACAATAGATTGAAATGTTACAACAATGGTTCAGAATCTGAGAACAATTGACTGGAATGTTACAACAATGGTTCAGAATCTGAGAACAATTGACTGGAATGTTACAACAATGGGTCAGAATCTCAGGACAATAGACTGGAATGTTACAACAATGGGCAGGAGTTTCATCGGGGAGTTTGACTCTCTTTCTGCAAATTATGGTCGGTTCTCATTAGACTATCGGATCTATCTCGCATTGAAGATTATGCAACACTTTTACTATCCTATCCTTGCTATTATCGGTGTCCCTGGTAAGTCTCTCCATCTAGCTATGAATGTTATAAACTAAGTTTAGCAACATTAATGTTCTTCTCATTTACTCTGCCCTCCTTGCTGCATTTGTTATCCCTGGCAAAACTCTATCTCCGGCTATGAGATCTATAAACCATTGCTACTTGTATTAGAGTTCATGTAAGTTACTCTACCATCTTTTCTGCTGTTGCTGCCCCTGCTAAGTCCCTATTTCCCGCTAAGTGATCTGTTAACTCTGTTTCACTGAAATAATGTTCTTCCAATTTAAATTTTGGGAAGAGTGGAGCTCGTGCCATCAGTCTCCATATGAAATTCTGTCCTTATCCATGAACACGTTCCCCTAACTGGCTAATATCTGAGGTTGAAACAGACAGTTTGCATCCTCTGCGTTCTATGTAACCCTGAGCTGAGTTTTGACCCCTTAATCTCTCCAGGACCAACCTTGCCGACTAGCAGCTCTGTAATATCACCCGTCTGCCTCAGCTCATCTGATACATAAATCCTCATCTGTGCCCTTGTTAACACAGATAGAAACACATAGAAACACACATAGAAAATAGGAGCAGGAATAAGCCATTCGGCCCTTCGAGCCTGCCCAGCCATTCATTATGAGCATGGCTGATCATCCAACTCAATGACTTGTTCCCGCTTTCCCCCATATCCTTTGATCCCTTTCATCCTAAGAGCTATATCTAACTGCTTCTTGAAAACATGCAATGTTTTGGCCTCAACTGCTTCCTGTGGTAGCGAATTCCACAGGCTCATCACTCTCTGGGTGGAGGAATTTCGCATCTCAGTCCTGAAAGGTTTACTTCATATCCTTAGACAATGACCCCTGGTTCTGGACTCCCCCACCATCGGGGTCATCCTTCCTGTATCTGCTTTGTCAAGTCCAGTTAGAATTTTATAGGTTCCTATGAGATCCCGCCATCATTCTTCTGAACTCCAGCGAACATAATCCAAACCGACTCAATCTCTCCTCATACGTCAGTCCCGCCATCCAGGGAATCAATCTGGTAAACCTACAGCAAGAACATCCTTCCTTAGATAAGGAGACCAAAGCTGCACACAATATTCCACGTGTGGCCTCACCAAAGCCCTGTATAATTGCATCCCTGCTCCTGTACTCGAATCCTCTCGCTGTGAAGGCCAACATACCATTTGCCTTCTTTACTGTCCTTTGCACCTGCATGCTTACCTGCAGTGACTGGTGTACAAGTACACCCAGCTCTCCTTGCATATTCCCCTCTCTCAGTTTATAGCCATTCAGATAATAATCTGCCTTCCTGTTTTTGCTACCAAAGTGGATAACCTCACATTTATCCACATTGTACTGCTTCTGCCATGCATTAGCCCACTCACTCAACTTGTCCAAATCGCCCTGAAGCCTCTCTTCATCCTCCTCACAACTTACCATCCCACCCAGTTTTGTGTCTTCTGCAAATTTGGAGATATTACATTTATTTCCCTCATCGAAATCAGTAATATATATAGTGAATAACTGGGGTCCTAGCACCGATCCCTGTGGTACCCAACTCATCACTGCCTGACATTCGGGAAAAAAGACCCATTTATTCCTCCTCTCGGGTTTCCTGTCTGCCAACCAATTTTCTATCTATCACAATACACTAGCACCAATCTCATGCGCTTTAACTTTACATGCTAATCTCTTTTGTGGGACTTTGACGAAAGCCTTCTGAAAGTCCAAATAAACCACATCCACTGGCTCCCCCTCATCAACTCTACTGGTTACATCCTCGAAGAATTCTTGTAGATTTGCCAAGCATGATTTCCGTTTCGTAAATCCATGCTGTCCCTGTCCGATTCGACCACTTTTCTCCAAGTGCTCTGCTATAAAATCGTTGATAATGGACTCTAGAACTTTCCCCGCTACCGACGTCAGGCTGACTGGTCTATAATTCCCTGCTTTCTCTCAACCTCCCTGGGGTTACTTTGGCTACCCTCCAATCTGTAGGAAATGTTCCAGAATCTATAGAATCTTGTAAGATGACCACCAATACATCCATTATTTCTGGGACCGCTTCCTTCAGTACTCTGGGATGTAGATTATCAGGCCCTGGGAATTTATCGATTCAATACCATCAATTTCCCCAACACCATTTCTCTACTAATACAGATTTCCTTAAGTTACTCTCTCGCACTAAACCCCGTGTTCCCCAACATTTCTGATATGATATTTGTGTGCTTATTTGTGAAGACAGAACCAAAGTATGCATTTAGTTGGTTAGCCATTTCTTTGTTCCCCATAATTAATTCCCCTGTTTCTGACGGTAAGGGACCTACATTTGTCTTGACCAATCTTTAAATCTGTTAAATCCACTCTTGACTATTCCAATTATATCCTGGTCACCCTCCCAGTTATAAACCTCGATAAAGCACAGCCCATCTAGAACCTGCTGCCTGTAAACTAATTCACATCAAATCCTGATCACCCCTGTGCTCACTGATCTACTTTGGCTCCGGGACTGGCAGCACCTTAAATTTAATATTTTCATTCTTGTGTTTGAACCTCACCCTCAATTAGTCCCATTGCCCTGTCCATTCCCATATTCCTGCCTTCAAGTCATTTCTTCAATTCCCATTTGAAAGAAGGCTTCTTTCCCTCTGTTTCTGTCTATGGCAGGTATTCTCAGCTTTGCAGTGCCACTGGGCCCAATGCCATGGACGTTTGGATCCATGAAATGGTATGAGCTGAGCTGCCGGCCACTTCCAGTGCTCCAGGCTGGACAGGGCTCTTGTCCCTGTTCACCAAGTATGTGCTGGTAGTGTGCAGAGGGATCTGATCTGACACCAATCAGCCATTCCAGCAGCTTTGCTATACGTCTTTGATATGAAGTGATGCGGGAGTGGGGGGGGGGGGTACGTTGAGCAGTGTGAGAGGTTGGTGGCGTTGAGTGTATGAGATGCCATGTGGAGACGACTTCACTGACATTGACCAACAGTGTGAGCTCATTAAACTTATTCTGGCTCTGCTGCCAGGTTTCGGGGCCAGACCTCTTGCATTGACCTCCCTGGCCACCTGCTCCCATTCCCTTCGGAAGACGTTTCTTAAGGGTCTCCGCCCCACCCCACAGAAACATGGCCTCTCTCCTACGGTCACCCTCCATGACTAAGGCCTCCAGCACCACAGCTGTGAACAGCAGAGCCCACTTTCTGTCCTTGTATTCCATTTACCTCGTCTCCAATTGCAGCATTCACAGTCAGCAGCAGCAGCCTTCTGTGATTCAGTACAGCTTCCCTTTAAGAGGGACAGACTAGCTTTAAGAGCTGAATCCTGGCTGAAGCACGTGCCAGCCTCACACACAGTTAGGTCCATGTTAAGCTTGCAGATAGACAGCAGTGCGGGTCACCCTGGGCAGCACGTATAATTCATGAAAATGAGGAGACAGCAGGAAGCTTGTGTGTCACCTGCCTCAACAGGAACGGGCACGGGCAGATCACGAATCACAATCCCTACCCCTGAAAACTGGTACAAACGTCTCTTCCACTCTGTCTCTATTTTCCTTCCCCTCTTTCACCCTTTCTCCCTCTCTCTGTGTGTCTCCTGTGCATACAATCAGAGATTGATGCAGCACAGAAGGAGGCTATTCGGTCTGTTGTGTCAGTGCTGTCTCTTTGAAAGAGATATCTAATTAGTTCCACTCCCTCCTCTTTCCCCAGACTCCTATTGTTTTTTTTCCTTGTCATGTTTTTGTTAAATTCCCTTTTGAAAGATATCATTGAATCTGCTTCTACCATGATTTCAGGCAGTCAAATCCAGATCACAACCATAGAACGATAGGCCCAAATATCCATGGAATTGTTACGGCACAGAATAAGGTTATTCAGCCCATCGTGTCTCTGCTGGCTGAAAGAAACTAGTCGCCCAATCTAATCCCATCTTCCAGCCGCTGGTCCATGGCCTTACCAGTTACAGCACCTCAGGTGTAGGTCCAGGTACCTTTTAAAATAATTGATGGCTTCTGGCTCCATCACCGTTCCTGGCATTGAATTTCAGACACCCACTACCCTCTGGGAGAAAAGGTTTTCCCTCATGTCCCCTCTGATCCGTCTACCAATCACTTTAAAACTGTGCCCCCTGGTAATTGACCTCTCTGCTAGGGGAAACAGGTCCTTCCTGGCTACTCTACCTGGGCCCCTCATAATTTTGTACACCTTAATTAAGTCACCCCTCAGTCTCCTCTGTTCTAAAGAAAACAATCTTAGCCTATCCAATCTTTCATCATGGATGCAATTTTCCATCACTGGTAACATTCTTGAAAATATTCTCTGTACTCTCTCCAAAGCAATTATGCCCTTCCTGTAATGTGCTGACCAGAACAATACACAATACTCCAGCTGTGGCCTAACCAGTGTTTTATACAATTCCAGCATTACATCCCTACTTTTGTATTCTATATATCGGCCAGTAAAGGAAAGCATTCCATATGCCTTCTTCACCTCTCTGTCTACCTGTCCTGCCGCCTTCCAGGACCTGTGGACATAAATTCCAAGGTCTCTAACTTCTTCTACCCCTTTCACTATCATCCTGTCTGTTGTGTATTCCCTCGCTTTATTTGCCCTTCCCAAATGCATTACCTCACAGTTCCCCAGATTGACTTCCATTTGCCACTGTTCCATCCACTCAACCAAACCATTTAAACCATTGATATCATTTTGGAGTCTACAGCTATCTTCTTCACTATTAACTACAAGACCAATTTTTGTGTCATCAGCAAATTTTCCATTCATACCTCCCGGATTTAAGTCCAAATCATTAATATACATCACAAATTGCAATGGACCCAACACTGAGACCTGTGGAACGCCACTGGAGACCGCTTTCCATTCGCAAAAAACATCTGTCGACCATTACCTTTTGTTTCCTGACATTGATCCAATTTTGGATCCAACTTGACACATTCCCCTGTATCTCGTAAGCTTTTACTTTTCTGAACAGTCTGCCACGTGGGACTTTACTAAAATCCATGTCGACCACATCCATTGCACTACCTTTATCAATCCTTCTTGCTACTTCCTCACAAAACTTAATTATGTGAGTAAGGCAAGACCTGCCATTAACAAATCCATGCTGACTATCCCAGATTAATCTTTGCCTTTCTAAGTGACAGTTCATCGTAGCTCTGAGAATTGATTCTAATAATTTGCCCACCGATATCCGACTAAAGGCCTGCTCGGGTCTGGAAATAAAACCCGACCGAACCCGACAGAACAACATCGGACCCGAGTCCGAGCCGGCCCGAGCCTGACCCGACCATATTGCACTCACTGTACTTAGCATTTTTGGATGGAATGGAAGGAAGCTGCAGCATGAGCGCGGTGACATCATAGAAACACTCACTTTCTCACTGCGCAGACTCAGAGTCTGTTGAGTCCCCAGATGCACCATTCCCTCCTTGACGTCCCAGACTCCCAGCTCAGGCAGGCTTTTCAAATTTTGATGCTTACTAACTCTACTTCCCTTTTCCTCACAGCCGATCCAAATGTAGTACTGTGTGTGTCCGACCCAACCCGAGTCCGAAAGCCGGATCCGGAAGAGCGATCCGATCCGTCCCGAACCCGACATATGTCGTCGGGTCTTGTCCGGTTTTGGTCGGGTAGCTGGCCTTGAGCTCAGACTGAAACGCCTATAATTATTTGGCTTATCCTTGGCACCATTTTTAAACATTGGTACTACGTTCACAGACCTCCAATGGTCTGGTACCTCTCCTGTATCTAGTGAGAATCTGAAGATGATCCTCGGAGCATCTGCTATTTCCTCCCTGGCTTCCTTTAATAGCCTGGGATACAATTCATCTGGTCCTGGCGATTTATCCACTTTCAAGGATGTCAGAACCTCTAGTACTTCCTCTCTCATTGTTCTTATCATATCTAATATTTCACAGACCTCCTCTTTAACTATAATGTCTGCATCATCTCTCTCCTTTGTGAAGACAGAGACTCAGTAAGGACCCTGCCCACATCTTCTGCATCCACGCATAAACTACCTTGTACATCTCTGATATGCCCTCTCCTTTCCTTAGTTATCCTTTTATTCCTAATGTACTGATAAACCATCTTTGGGTTTTCCTTGATTCTACCTGTCAATATTTTTGACGTCCTCTCTTTGCTTTTCTAATTACCTTTTTTACTTCACCCCTGCACATTCTTTACTCCTCTCGGCTTTCTAAAGTAGTGTTTGTTTGTGACTGTCATAAGCATCGTTTATTCTGATTTATCTTACCCTGTATGTTTCCAGATAACCGGGGGCTCTAAATTTGACAACACACTGTGCAAAAAAATTCTCTTCATTTTGCCTCTGATTCTTTGCCCATTACCTTAAATCTGCAAAATTTTCATGATGTTGTGAGCACAGTCCTAGCAAATACAGACCAGTTATTTTAACATCAGTGGTGGGTCATGTTTTACAAACAATAATTAGAGAAGAAATCAACAGAAACTTGGAAAGGTTTGAGTTAATGATGGATGGCAAGCACGTATTTGTAGGAACATAAGAGCAGGAGTAGACCATTCAGCCCATGACCCTGCTCCGTGATTCAATTAGATCATGTCTGATCATCTACCAAAATGTCACTTTCCCATGCTATCCCTTGATGCTATTTGTCTCCTGAAATCCATTGATTTCAGTCTTGAACATGCTCAGTGTTGATCTTCCACAGCCTCTGTGTTGGTGAATTCCAAAGATTTACCACCCTCTGAGTGAAGAAATTCTTCTTCATCTCAGTCTTAAATTGCTTACCCCTCATTCTGAGATTATGTCCCCTGGTTCAAGATTCACCACCCAGGGGTGGATCTGCATTCACCCCGTCACCCCCTGTAAAAATTTTGCATGAGATCACTTCTCATTTTTTGAAACCCGGGAGAATACAGGCCCAGTTTTCTCAATCTCTTCTCATCCGACAATCCTGCCATCCTAGGGATTGCCTGCTGAACCTCCGTTTCACTACCTGCATGGCAAATATATCCTTCCTGAGACAAGGAGACCAAGACTGTACACAATACTTCGGGTGCAGTCTCACCAAATGTGTATACAATTGCAGCCAGACATCTTTACTCCTGTACTCAAAACCCCTTGAGATGGAAGCCAACATACCATTTTCCTTCCAAACTGATTGGTGCATCTGCACACTGGCCTTTAGTGACTCATGAACAAGGAGACCCACGTCCCTTTGGAAATCAACACTTCCCAACTTCTCACCAGTCAAAAAATATACTGTCTTTCTGTTTTTGTTTTACCGTAGTGGATCACTTGATACTTATTCATATTATATTCCAGCTGCCATATTCTTGTCCATTCTCTTCGCCAGCCAAATCCGCTTGAAGCCTCCTTGCATCCTCCTCACAACTAACTTTCCCACCTAATTTTGTATCATCGGCAAATTTGTAAATATTACATTTGGTCCCCACATCCAAATCATCTATATAGATTATGAACAGCTGTGGCCCTAGTACTGATCCTTGTGGTATCCCCACTCGGAACAGTCTGCCATCCTAAGAATGACCCGTTTATTCCCATTCTCTCTTTTCTGCATGTTAACCAATCAATCCATGCCAGCATATTACCCCAATCACATGTGCTGTAATTTTGTTTACTAACCTCCTGTGTGGGATCTTATCAAAAGTCTTCTGCAAATCCAAATACACCACACCCACTGGTTCTCCTTTGGTAATGCTGCAAGTAATATCCTCAAAAAACTTCAACAGATTTGTTACACATGATACCCCTTTCATAAATCCCCTTTGACTCTGCCAATTTTATCATTATGTTCTAAGTTCCAGTTATCACATCCTTTACAATAGATTCTCAGATTTTTCCTATTACTGATGTTAAACTAACAGGTGTGTAGTTCTCATTCTCCCTCTCCCACCCTTCTTAAATAGTGGGGTTAGATTTGCTACATTCCAGTCTTCAGGATCTCTTCCAGAATCTATAGAAGATTGAAAGATACCAACCAATACATCCACCATCCCGATTGCCACCAGTTGTTGGGAAAATGCTGGGACTCTATTCCAGAGGATGTGATAAATGGACAGTTGGATAATAATCTGCTTGGGCATCGTAAACATGGATTTATGAATGAGAAATCATCTTTGACGAATCTGTTGGAGTTTTATTGAGGCTGTTACTAACCGAATTGAGAAAGGGGAGTTGGTGGACGTGTTATACTTTGATTTTCACAAGGTTTTTGATAAAGTCCCCCACAGGAGGTTGGTTAGCAACATTAAAGTACATGGGATAGGAGGTAAATACTGGCATGGATTAAAGATTGTTTAACAGGCAGAAGACAGAGAGGAGGAAGAAACGGGTCATTCTCACTTTGGCAGGCTGTGACTGGTTGGGTACCGCAAGGATCAGTACTTGGGCCCCAGCTGTGAACAAAATATGTCAATGATTTGGATGTGGGGACCAAATGTAGTATTTCCAAGTTCTCAGATGACACAAAACTAGGTGGGAATATATGTTGTGAGGTAGATGCAAT
The DNA here is from genome assembly GCF_036365525.1 of Heterodontus francisci. Classification (NCBI taxonomy): domain Eukaryota; kingdom Metazoa; phylum Chordata; class Chondrichthyes; order Heterodontiformes; family Heterodontidae; genus Heterodontus; species Heterodontus francisci. The sequence continues at coordinate 2,476,509 of NW_027141018.1, forward strand.
GCTTCTTCAAGGGGATTTGGACAGACATAGTGACTGAGCAAGAACATAACAAATGGAATATAATATGGGCAAATATGAGTTATCCACTTTGGTAAGAGGAACAGATGTGCAGAGTATTTCTTAAATAGTAAAAAAATTCGGAAGTGTAGATGTACAAACGGACCCGGGTGTCAGTAAATCACTGAAAACTAACATGCATGTGCAGCAAGCAATTAGGAAGGCTAATGGTCTGTTAGCCATTATCGCGAGATGATTTGAGTACAGGAGTAGTGAAGTCTTACTTCATGTGTATAGAACCTTGCTTAGACCATACCTGGAATATTGTGTACATTTTGGGTCACTTTAGGTAAGGAAGGATATTATTGCCATAGAGGGAGTGCAATGAAGGTTCACCAGACTTGTTCCCGGGATGGCGGGACTGTTCTATGAAGAGAGATTGGGGAAACTGGGCCTGCATTCTCGAGAATTTCAAAGAATGTGTCGGGATCTCATTGAAACGTACGAAATAATTAAAGGGACAGATATCGTAGATGCATGTACGAAAGTTCCCCTGTTTGCGGAGTCCAGAACTAATGGATACAATTTCAAAATAAGGGGGAAGCCACTTGGGACAGAGGTGAGGAGAAAACTTTGACTCAGAGGTTTCTGAATCTTTGGAATTCTGCATCCCAGGCGGATGTGGAATCTCAGTCGTTGAGTATGTTTAAAGTATAGATTGACAGATTTCTATCTGCAAAAGACAAAACTGGGATATGGAGATTATGTGTGAAAAAGGCATTGAAGTGGATGATCAGACATGGTCATTTGATTGGTGGAGCAGCCTCGATGGGCTGAATGGCCTTCTCCTGCTCCTATGTCCCTATGTTCGGAAGCAGCTTAACACTTTCAAACTCGAGGTCAGTTTAGTCAGGCTGCTTTCGGAGGGTTTGGAATGTTTGACGGTACACTTCCGGTACTATTTCATGTACACCCAGGATAGCAATTTTAGTCATCTCATAATCTGATGAACTTTCATCTGGCAACAGTGAATAAATCTCATGGGATTCTCCTGTTATTTTGTTTTGTAAAAACAGTGTCCAGCTCTCTGCCGGACATTTCGGTTGCTTTACAAGCTTTTCACAAGTGACGAAAAATTCTGCCACATCCTCCTCATTGAACTTTGTCATGAACTGGGAGAACTTTAAGAGATCAGCCCATGGTCCTGAGCTAGGGGCAGCTCCCACACTAGCTGTGCCTTCACTGGGTGTATGGGTCTTCCTCTAGTTGTTTGAGCTGCCTTAACTCCCTTTCCTCATTCTCATTCTGGAACACTCTTACTTTTTCCCTTTCTTGACACTCACTCTGTTCTTTCTCGCTCTCTCTGGAATTCTAATTCTAGTCTCTTCTGTTCTAGTTCTACCTTAGCTAACATTACTCTATCTGTTAGTGATTCTAACCCTGTTTGAGTCTTCAGCTTCAAGTGAAATATGGTTGGCCAAAAGTCTTAGGATTTCGGGTTCCTACCTTTTGGACGGATAGTAATCCCTAACTGTCCAGCTACATTACTCATCATTTCAACATACAGGGCTTTTAACCTGTACCGAGTTACTTCACTCTGTATGCAACTCCTTTATTGGGAATGTAACTCCTTTAGTAAGAAAGGGAGGGAAACAGAAAACAGGAAACTACAGGCAAGTTAGCATCACATCTGTCTGAGGTAAAATGTTAGAAGCTATTATTAAAGACAGTGTAGCCGGCACTTAGAAAAATTCAACGCAATCAGGCAGAATCAAAATGGTTTTATGAAAGGGAAATCATGTTTAATCAATTTGTTGGAGTTCTTTGAAGAGGGAACATGTGCTGTGGAGAAAGGGGAACCGGTGGGTTTACTGTACACAGATTTCCAGGATGCAATTGATAAGGTGTCACATCAAAGGTTTTGTGAAAATAAAAGCTCATGGTGAACGGGTAACATGTTGGCATGGATAGAAGATTGGTTAGCTAACATAAAACAGGCAGTAGGCATAAATGGGTCATTTTGTGGTTGGCAAGATGAAACGAGTGGTGTGCCACAGGGATCAGTGCTGGGACCTCAACTTTGTACAGTTTATATAAATGACTTGGATGAAGAGACCGAAGGCATGGTTGCTAAATTTGCTGATGACACAAATATGAGTAAGAAAGTAACATGTAACGGGGACATAAGGAGGCTGTAAATGAATATAGATAGGTTAAGTGTGTGCGTGAAGACCTGGGAAATGGGGTATAATGTGGGAAATTGTCCATTTTGGCAGGATTTATACAAAAAAGAAGCATATTATCTAATGGTGAGAGATTGTAGAGCTGTGAAATGCAGAGGGATCTGGGTGTCCGTGTGCATGAATCACAAAAGGTTAGTATGCATGTTCAGAAAGTAATTCGGAAAGCTAATAGAATGTTATCGTTTATCGGAAGGATAATTGAATACAAAAGTAGGGATGCTATGCTTCAGCTATAGAGGGCATTGGTGAGACCACATCTGGAGTACTGTGTACATTACTGGTCTCCTTATTTAAGGAAGGATGTAAATGCGTTGGAAGCAATTCAGAAAAGGTTTACCAGACTAATACCTGGAATGGATGAGCTGTCTTATGAGGGAATATTGGACAGGCTCGGCTTATATCCACTGGAATTTAGAAGGGTAAGTGGCGACTTGATTTGAACATCTAAGATCATGAGCGGTCTTGACAGGTTGCATGTGGAAAGATGTGTGTATCTGGGTGTATCTAAAATTCGGGGTCACTATTTAAAAATGAGGGGTCACCCATTTAAAACAGCGATGAGGAGATTTTTTTTTCTCTGAGGGTTGTGAGCCTTTGGAATTCTCTTCCTCAAAAGGCAGTGGAAGAGAGTCTTTAAGTACGTGTAAGGCAGAGATATTTAGATTCTTGATAAGCAAGGGGGTGAAAGATTATCGAGGGTAGGTGGTAATGTGGAGTTGAGGTTTCAATCAGATTGGTCATGATCTTACTGAATGGCAGAGCAGCCTTGAGGGGCCGAGTGGCCTACACCTGCTCCTAATTCATATGTTCATATGTTCGTATGCTCTGTCTTCGAACGTGGGCATTTCAGTGTTCCAGCAGTGAAAGCCACAATAAAACCTTCATTGACATTTTAAGTTTTTTCTCAAGATCAATTGTTTTCCCTACTTCCAATTTCTCATTTGTTATTGGTTTACGATCACTCGAACCTCCAGATTTCTGTGACAGCCAGGTGAGGAGGGGTCCCAGGCTCCCCTCTTGTCTTATATCTTATTTCACGACAACAGAGTTTATTTCTTTTTCGCAGTGGACGTGCTGACCACCTCAGTGTGTATTTTACCATTTATCTTTATTGTGATCGTGAAAGAGCCAATAGGAGAGGTTTTCTTGAGTTTAAACATGAGATGAGTTTATTATACTTAACAATCTAAGCTGTATCTAAATAAAATAATAAAAATATATGCTACACATTCACGCACACACTCACACGAGAATCACACACAAATAAATTAGAGTGAGAAATATATTTGTGATGGATTAGTGTCCAGAATAAATAAATTTTAAAGAAAAACGTCTGTGAAGTTGGATAATTCTCTGGTCTGCATTTTTCCACCTTTAGTTATGCGTTTCATGTCATCTGCAAGAGTTGAAATTATGTTTTTTTTTAACGTATACGGTTGTGTCATTTATATATCTATCTATATGCCAGGAGCAGCACTAGTTCTAATACCAACTCCTGGGAAACAGCACTGCATACTCCCCCTCCCCCAGTCTGAACAATGTCTGTTCACCACTTCTCTCTGCTTTCTGTCCATGAGTCAGTGTCATATCCACACTGTCACTGTCACATTAGTCCATATGTTCCATTTTTCATAACAAGTCTATGAAATGGCATTTGATCACCGGCTTTTTGAAATTCTGTGTACAGAACACAAAACATGTTGTCCTCATCAACACTCACAGTTATGTCATCAACGAACTTGATTAAGATTATCAGACATGATTTTCCATTAACCTATCCGTGCTGTTTGTTATTTATTATCCCATGTTTTTCCAAGAAAGATATATTTTTGAGCTGGGTTCTGGCCTCTAGTAATTTCCAACCACTGACATGAGACTGACTGGTCAGTAGTTACAGGGTTTATCTAATCACTCCTTTTGTAACAGGGAGTAACATTTACAGCCCTCCAGTCCTCTGTCACGACTCCCATATCCAAGAAGGATTGGAAGATTCTGACCAGTGCCTCTGCTATTTCCACCATTCCTTCCCTCAGCAACCGTCTCCATTGTTTTATCAATCACTGCATAGGGTTCAGTTTTCCTAATCAGTCTATTAAATGTAACTTGATCAAACACCTTTTGAAAGTCTATAAATATTACGTAAATCACACCACACTCATCAACCATCTCAATTGTTTTATCAAAGAACTCCATCATGTTTACCTCACCACCACCTCTCTCCTCTCCTCCACTGCTGTTAAATTATCCAAAAGCTTATCCGACATTCAGTACTGGATGAGCAGAAATTTCCTCCAATTAAATATTGTGAAGATTGAGGCCATTGTTTTCCCTGCCCAGTCCAAATCTGTTGCCTTGTTATTGATTCCATCCCTCTCCCTGGTAACAGTCTGAGATTCAGACAATCTGTTTACAACCTTGGTTTCATATTCGGGACAACATTAATAGGCACATGGACAAATGTGGGTTAATTAAGGAAAACCAGCACGGATTTGTTCAGGGAAAATGGTGTTTCACAACCTGGCTGGCGTTTTTTGAAGTGGTAAAAAGGATGCTTGATGAGGCCAATGCTGTTGATGTGGTTTAAATGGAATTCCGAAAAGCATTTGATAAAGTGTCACATAACAGCCCTGTGAGCAAAGTTATAGCTAATCAAATAAAAAAGGACAGTAGCAACATGAAACTAAACTGGTTGAGTGACAGGAAACAGAGAGTAGTGATTAATGGATGCTTTTTGGGTTGGAGAAAAGTTTGTCGTGGAATCAAAACAAAATACTGCAGATGCTGGAAATCTGAAATAGAATCAGAAAGTGCTGGAAATGCTCAGCAGTGTCTGTGGAGAGAGAAACAGAGTTAATGTTCCAGGCTTGTGACCTTTCATCAGAACTGGCCAAGGTTAGAAATGTAATAGGTTTTAAGCAAGTAAAGCGGGAGTCGAGGGTGTAAACACAAGGACAGAAATGTGGACATTTGAGCGGGGGTGGGGGATCGAAGGTGTTGAAATGACAAGCGAGTGGAAGCTCGGGATCATGCTTTTGGACTGAGCGGAGGTGTTTCACAAAGCGCTCGCCCAATCTGCGTTTGACCTGCTGCGGTGTTCCAGTGAACATCAACGCCAGCTCGAGGAACAGCACCTCATTGTCCGAACAGGCACTCGACAGACTTCTGGACTGAACATTGAGTTGAATAATTTCAGAGCATTCAGAGCAGGTCCATTTTTATTATTTGTTTTATCAGTTTTTTTTACCATGTGCCAGACTTAAACTGGGATTTTTATATTGGTGCTTTTAGCTCGGGCTGTTCATTGTTCTGTCATTTAACAACTGCTCTGCACTAATGCTTTGTCTTTCACCACACCATGAGCACACTCTCTTTGCCTTTGCCCCATGACCTCCTGGTCCGTTAATCTCTCTGGCCCTCTGTCTTATCAACACCCCTTCTGCTCCATTTTGCCCCATCCCTGCTTTATTTGCTTAAAACTTATTACATTTCTAACCTTTTCCAGTTCTGATGAAGGGTCACTGACCTGGAACATTAGCTCTGCTTCTCTCTCCACAGATGCTGCCAGACCTGCTGAGTATTTCCAGCTCGTTTCGTTTTTTATTTAAGATTTGTAGTGGAGGACCACAGGGATCAGTGTTAGGACCCTTTCTCTTCCTGACATATATTAATGACCTAGACCTTGGTGTACAGGGCACAATTTCAAAGTTTGTAGATGATACAAAACTTGGAAGCATTATGAACTATTAGGAGGATAGTGTAAAACTTCAAAAGGACACAGACAAGTTGGTGGAATGGGCAGACAGATGAAGTTCAATGTGGGGAAATGTGAAGTGATTCATTTCGTAGGAAGGACATGGAGAGAAAATATAGAATAAAGGTTACAATTCTAAAGGGGGTTCTGGAGCAGAGGGACCTGGATGTATATGTGCATCGGTCATTGAAGGTGGCATGACAGGATCAGAGAGCAGTTAGTAAAGCCTACAGTATCCTGTAGCATGGATTACAAGAGCAAGGGGGTTGTTTTAAACTTGTATAAGACACTAGTTCGGCCTCAGCTGCAGCGTTACGTTTAGTTCTGGGCACATTAGATAACATGGAAACATTGGAGAGTGTGAAAAAACATTCACAAGAATGGTTCCAGAGATGACGAATATCAGTATTGAAGATAGACTGGAGAAGTTGGAACATTTTCCTTGCAGAGGAGAAGGCTGAGAGGAAATTTGAAAAAGGTCTGCAAAATTATGAGGAGTCTGGACTGAGTGGAAAGGGAAAAACTGTTCCCATTCCTGAAAGGATCGAAAACGAGAGGACAAAGAATTAAAGTAATTGGTAAAAGCAGCAGAACTGACATGAGGAAAACATTTTCATACAGTGAGTGTTAAGGTCTGGAATGCACTGCCTGAGAGTGTGGTGGAGGCAGATTCAATCGAGGCATTCAAGAGGAAATTGGATAGTTATCTGAAAAGGAAGATTGTACAGAGTTACAGGGAGAAGGCAGGGGAGTAGCACTAGATAAATTGCTCTTTCGGAGAGTCAGTGCAGACTCGATGGACAGAATGGCCACCTTCTGTGCTGTAACAATTCTGTGACTCTGTGGCATTCGGCCACAAAATGAGCTTCCAACCTCATATTCGTGCCATCACTATGACCACCTATTTCCACCTCAATAACATTGCCCAACTTCACTCCTGTCTCAACTCATCTGCTGCTGAAGCTCTCATTCATGTTTTCATTACCTGTAGACTAGACTATTCCAAGTCATTCTCCCACATTCTACTATCTGTAAACTTGAGGTAATCTAAAACTCTGCTGCCTGTGTCTTAACTCACAACAAGTCCCATTCTGCGATCACTGACCTACATCAGCTCACTGTCAAACAATGTCTTTATTTTAAAATTCTCAATCATATTTTCAAATCCGTCCATGGTCTCACCCCTCACTATCTCTGTAATCTCTTCCTGCCCGACAACCCTCTGAGATATCTCTGCTCCTCTAATTCTGGCCTGTTGTGCATTCCTGATATTAATTACTCCCCCATTGCTGACCGCACCTTCAGTTGCCTTGGTCCCGAGCTCGGGAATATCCTCTCTACACAGCTCTACCTCTCCCCCTCACTTTTATCCTTTCAGACACTCCTTTAAATCTTACCTCTTTGACCAAGCTATTGTCTCCTAACCTAATATCTACATTTGTGGTTCAGTGTTATACTTTGTTTCATAATGCTGCTGTGAAGTACCTTGGGATAAGTTCTTGAAGTTTTCCAGACATGATTTGTCATTAGCATATCCGTGCTGCTTAATATTTATTATGCTATGCTTTTCCAACCAACGAATATTTCTGTCCTGGGTTGTGAAATTTCCCCACCACTGACGTCAGATGGACTGGACAGTACAGGGTTTGCTCCATCTCTCCATTTGTAATCAGGGTGTAACATTTACAACCCTCCAGTCCTCTGTCACCACTCCCATATCCAAGGAGAAATGAAAGATTCTGTCAAGTGCCTCTACCATTTCCACCATTCCTTCCCTCAGCTATCCTTATACATCCCATCCCTACTGGGTAAATGTTCTATTTTATTGTGGTACAGAAAGAGTTGGATTGAGAGGGGTTAACTGAACCTGTTTGTTCAGTGACTGTAATTAATGTCAGTCTCCATGGACTCTAATTGTGTCACTGGAGGGTTTCCCGCTGCTATTAATAAGGGACTGCTTTCAATGCCTTATCACATAGTGTTAGCGGGAGCATCAGACCTGGCACTAACAGGGATCAGCAGCTCCAGAGAGAGGGAGAGGATAGATCAGAATGTGAGAACAATAGATTGAAATGTTCCAACAATGGATCAGAATCTGAGAACAATTGACTGGAATGTTCCAACAGTGGCTCAGAATCTGAGAACAATAGACTGGAATGTTACAACAATGGGTCAGAATATGAGGACAATAGATTGGAATGTTACAACAATGGGTCCGAATATGAGGACAATAGACTGGAATGTTACAACAATGGTTCAGAATCTGGGAACAATAGACTGGAATGTTACAACAATGGGCAGGAGTTTCATTTGGGAGTTTGACCGTCTTTCTGCCAATTATGATCGGTTTCCATTAGAGTATCGGATCTATCTCGCATTGAAGATTATGCAACACATTTACTATCCCATCCTTGCTTTTATCAGTGTCCCTGGTAAGTCTCTCTATCTAGCTATGAATGTTATAAACCAAGTTTAGCAACATTGTCATTTACTCTGCCCTCCTTGTTACTTTTGTTATCCCTGGCAAAACTCTATCTCCAGCTATGAGCTCTATAAACCATTGCTACTTGTATTAGAGTTCATGTAATTTACTCTACCGTGTTTTCTGCTGTTGCTTCCCCTGCTAAGTCCCTATTTCCCGCTATGTGATCTGTAAACCGCGTTTCACTGATATAATGTTCTTACAATTTTAATTTTGGGAAGAGTGGAACTCGTGCAATCGGTCTCCTTCGGAAATTCTGTCCATATCCATGAACCACGTACCCCTAACTGGCTAATGTCTGAGGTTGAACCAGACAGTTTGCATCCTATGCGTTCTATTTAACGCTGAGCTGAGCTCTGACCCCTTATTCTCTCCATCACCTGCCCTGCCTATTACCAGCTCTGTAATATCATCCGTCTGCCTCAGCTCATCTGCTACATAAACCCTCATCTGTGCCCTTGTTAACATAGAAGCATATAAAATAGGAGCAGGAGTAGGCAATTCGGCCCTTCGAGCCTCCACCGCCATTCATTATGATCATGGCTGATCGTCCAACTCAGCAACCTGTTTGCGCTTTCCCCCCATATCCTTTGATCTCTTTCATCCTAAGAGCTATATCTAGCTCCTTCTTGAAAACATGCAATGTTTTGGCCTCAACTGCTTCCTGTGGCAGCGAATTCCACTGACTCATCACTCTCTGGGTGTAGAGATTTCGCATCTCAGTCCTGAAAGGTTTACCCTGTATCATTAGACTATGACCACTGGTTCTGGACTCCACCACCATCGGGGACATCCTTCCTGTATCTGTTCTGTCAAGTCCTGTTAGAATTTTATAGGTTCCTATGAGATCCCCCATCATTCTTCTGAATTACAGCGAACATAATCCTAACCGACTCAATCTCTACTCATACGTCAATCCCGCCATCTAGGGAATCAGTCTGGTAAACCTACAGCAAGAACATCCTTCCTTAGATAGGGAGACCAAAACTGCACACAATATTCCAGGTGTGGCCTCACCAAGGCCCTGAATAATTGCAACAAGACATCCCTGCTCCTGTACTCGAATCAGCTCGCTGTGAAGGCCAACATACCATTTACCTTCTTTACTGTCCTTTGCACCTGCATTCTTACCTTCAGTGACTGGTGTACGAGAACACCCAGCTCTCCTTGCATATTCCCCTCTCTCAGTTTATAGCCATTCAGATAATAATCTGCCTTCCTGCTTTTGCTACCAAAGTGATTAACCTCACATTTATCCACATTGTACTGCATCTTCCATGCATTAGCCCACTCACTCAATTTGTCCAAATCACCCTGAAGCCTCTCTGCATCCTCCTCTCAACTCACCCTCCCACCCTGTTTTGTGTCATCTGCAAATTTGGAGATATTACATTTAGTTCCCTCATCGAAATCAGTAAGATATATTGTGAATAGCTGGGGTCCTATCACCAATCCCTATGGTACCCAACTAGTGACTGCCTGCCATTTGGGAAAAAATACCCATTTATTCCTACTCTCGGGTTTCCTGTCTGCCAACCAATTTTCTATCTATCACAATACACTAGCACCAATCTCATGCACTTTAATTTTACACGCTAATCTCTTATGTGGGACTTTGACGAAAGCCTTCTGAAAGTCCAAATAAACCACATCCACTGGCTCCCCCTCATCAACTCTACTGGTTACATCCTCGAAGAATTCTTGTATATTTGTCAAGCATGATTTCCGTTTCGTAAATCCATGCTGACCCTGTCCGATTCTACCACTTTTCTACAAGTGCTCTGCTATAAAATCGTTGATAATGGACTCTAGAACTTTCCCCACTACCGACGTCAGGCTGACTGGTCTATAATTCCCTGCTTTCTCTCAACCTCCCTGGGGTTGCATTAGCGAAATTCCAATCTGTAGGAAATGTTCCAGAATCTATAGAATCTTGGAAGATGACCACCAATACATCCATTATTTCTGGGACAGCTTCCTTCAGTACTCTGAGATGTAGATTATCAGGCCCTGGGAATTTATCGGCCTTCAATACCATCAATTTCCCCAACACCATTTCTCTACTAATACAGATTTCCTTAAGTTACTCTCTCTCACTAAACCCCGTGTTCCCCAACATTTCTGATATGATATTTGTATTCTCCTTTGTGTAGACAGAACCAAAGTATGCATTTAGTTGGTCAGCCATTTCTTTGTTCCCCATAATTAATTCCCCTGTTTCTGAAGGTAATGGACCTACATTTGTTTTCACCAATCTTTAAATCTGTTAAATCCACACTTGACTATTCCAATTCTATCCTGGTCACCCTCCCAGTTATAAACCTCCATAAACCACAGCCCATCCAGAGCTCTGCTGCCTGTAAACTAATTCGCACCAAATCCTGATCACCCATCACCCCAAATCCTGATCACCCATCACCCCTGTGCTCACTGATCTACATTAGCTCCGGGACCGGCAGCACCTTAAATTTAATATTCTCATTCTTGTGTTTGAATCTCACCCTCTATTAGTCCCATTGCCCTGTCCATTCCCATATTCCTGCCTTCAAGTCTTTTCTACGATTCCCATTTAAAAGAAGGCTTCTTTCCTTCTGTATCTGTCTATGGCAGGTATTCTCAGCTCTGCAGTGTCACTGGGCCCAATGCCATGGAAGTGTGGATCCATAAAATGGTATGGGTTGAGCTGCCGGTCACTTTCAGTGCTGCATGCTAAACAGGGCTCTAGTCCCTGTTCACCAAGTATGTGCTGGTAGTGTGCAGAGGGATCTGATCTGACACCAATCAGCCATTCCAGCAGCTTTGCTATACGTCTTTGAAACTAAGTGATGGGGGTGTGGTACATTGAGCTGTGTGAGAGGTTGGTGATGTTGGGTTAGGAGATGCCATGTGGTGATGAATTCACTGACATTGGCCACCCGTGTGAGCTCATGAAACTTCTTCTGGCTCTGCTGCCAGGTCCTCGGGGCCAGATTCTTGCATTTGACGTCCCTGACCACCTGCTCCCATTCCCTTCGGAAGACGTTCCTTAAGGGTCTCCGCCCCACCCCACAGAAACATGGCCACTCTCCTCTGGTCAACCTCCATGACTAAAGCCTCCAACACCACATCCGTGAACAGCAGAGACCTCTCTCTGTCCTAGTATTCCATTTATCTTGTCTCCAATTGCAGCATTCACAGTCAGCAGCAGCAGCCTCCTGTGATTCAGTAAAGCTTCCCTTTAAGAGGGACAGACTACCTTTAAGAGCTGAATCCTGGCTGAAGCACGTGCCAGTCTCACACACAGTTAGGTCCCTGTTAAGCCTGCAGACAGACAGCAGTGCGTGTCACCCTGGGCAGCACGTAGAATTCATGGAAATGAGGAGGCAGCAGGAAGTTTGTGTGTCACCTGCCTCAACAGGAATGGGCACAGGCAGATCACGAATCACAATCCCAACCCCTGAAAACTGGTACAAACTTCACTTTCACTCTGTCTCTATTTTTCTTCCCTTCTTTCACCCTTTCTCCATATCTCTCTGTGTCTCTTGTTCATATAATCAGAGATTGATGCAGCACAGAAGGAGGCTATTCGGTCAGTGCTGTCTCTTTGAAAGAGATATCTAATTAGTTCCACTCCCTCCGCTTTCCCCAGACTCCGATTGGTTTTTTTTCCTTGTCAAGTTTTTGTTAAATTCCCTTTTGAAAGGTATTATTGAATCTGCTTCCACCATGTTTTCAGGCAGTGAATTCCAGATCCCACCCACAGACAGATTGGACCAAATATCCATGGAAGGGTTAACGCTCAAAAGGAGGCTATTCAGCCCAATGTGTCTCTGCTGGCTGAAAAAACTAGCCGCCCAATCTCATCCCATCTTCCAGCCGCTGGTCCATGGCCTTGCCAGTTGCAGCACTTCAGGTGTAGGTCCAGGTACCTTTTAAAATCTTTGATGGTTTTTGCCTCCACCACCGTCCTGGCAGTGAATTCCAGACACCCACCAACCTCTAGGTGAAAAGGTTTTTCCTCATGTCCCCTCTGATCCGTCTATCAATTAATTAAATCTGTGCCCTCTGGTAATTGACCTCCCCGCTAGGGGAAACAGGTCCTCCCTGGCTACTCTATCTGGGCCCCCTCATAATTTTGTACACCTCAATCAAGTCACCCCTCAGTCTCCTCTGTTCTAAAGAAAACAATCTTAGCCTATCCAATCTTTCATCATGGATGCAATTTTCCATCACTGGTAACATTCTTGAAAATCTTCTCTGTACTCTCTCCAAAGCAATTATGTCCTTCCTGTAATGTGCTGACCAGAACTGTACACAATACTCTAGCTGTGGCCTAACCAGTGTTTTATACAATTCCAGCATTACATCCCTCCTTTTGTATTCTATATATCGGCCAGTAAAGGAAAGCATTCCATATGCCTTCTTCACCACTCTGTCTACCTGTCTTGCCACCTTCCAGGAACTGTGGACAAACACTCCAAGGTCTCTAACATCTTCTACCCCTTTCAATATCCTCCTGTCTGTTGTGTATTCCTTAGCTTTATTTGCCCTTCCCAACTGCATTACCTCACAGTTCCCCAGATTGACTTCCATTTGCCACTTTTCCGCCCACTCAACCAAACCATTTAACCATTGATATCATTCTGGAGTCCACAGCCATCCTCTTCACTATCAACTACATGACAATTTTTTGTGCCATCAGCCAATTTCCACTCATGCCTCCCACATTAAAGTCCAAAGCATTAATATACATCACAAATTGCAAGGGACCCAACACTGAGACCTGGGAACGCCACTAGACACCGCTTTCCATTCACAAGAAACATATGTCGACCATTACCCTTTGTTTCCTGTCATTGATCCAATTTTGGAAGCAACTTGCCACATTCCCCTGTATCTCATGAGCTTTTACTGTTCTGATCAGTCTGCCATGTGGGACCTTTTCAAACGCCTTACTAAAATACATGTAGACCACATCCACTGCACTACCTTTATCAATCCTTCTTGCTTCTTCCTCAAAAAACTTAATTGTGTTAGTAAGACAAGACCCTCCCTTAGCAAATCCATGCTGACTATCCCTGATTAATCTTTGCCTTTGTAAGTGACAGTTTATCGTTGCTCTGAGAATTGATTCTAATAATTTGCCCACCGATGTCCATCTAAAGGCCTGCTCGGGTCTGGAAATAAAACCCGACCGATCCTGACAGAACAACATCGGACCCGAGCCTGACCCTACCATATTGCACTCACTGGACTTAGCACTTTTGGATGGAATGGAAGGAAGCTGCAGCATGAGCGCGGTGACATCATAGAAACACTCACTTTCTCACTGCGCAGACTCAGAGTCTGTGGAGTCCAGATGCACGTTTCCCTCCTTGACATCTCGGACTCTCAGCTGAGGATGACTTTTCAAACTATAATGCTTACTTACTCAACTTCCCTTTTCCTCCCAGCCGATCAAAAGTTAGTACTGTGTGTGTCCGACCCAACCCGAGTCCGAAAGCCGGATCCGGAAGAGCGACCCGAACCCGACATATGACGTCGGGTCTCGTCGGGTTTGGGTCGGGTAACAGTCCTTTAGGTCAGACTGACCAGCCTCTAATTATTTGGCCTATCCTTCGCACCATTTTTAAACACTGGCACTATGTTCACAGACCTCCAATCGTCTGCTGCCTCGCCTGTATCTAGTGAGAATGTGAAGATGATCCTCAGAGTATCTGCTAACTCCCCCCTCGCTTCCTTTAACAGCCTGAGCTACGATCCATCCGGTCCTGGCGATTTATCAACGTTCAAGGATTTCAAACCCTCGAGTACTTCCTCTCTCATTATGCTTATTGTATCTAATATTTCACACTCCTCCTCTTTAACTACAATGTCTGTATCATCCCTCTCTTTTATGAAGACAGAGACATAAAACCCATTAAGGACCCTGCCAACATCTTCTGCATCCATGCACAAACTACCTTTTACATCTCTGATAGGCCCTCCCCTTTCCTTAGTTATCCCTTTATTCTTAATGTACTGATAAAGCATCTTTGGGTTTTCCTTGATTTTACCTGCCAATATTTTTTCATGCCCTCTCTTTGCTTTTCTAATTTCGTTTTTTTACTTCACCCCTGCACTTTCTTTACTCCTCTCAGCTTTCTGAAGTATTTTTTTTTGTGCCTGTCAGAAGCTTTCTTTTATCTGATTTATCTTACCCTGTATGTTTCTAGATAACCGGGGGCTCTAAATTTGGCAACTCACTGTGTAAGAAAATTCTCTTCATTTTGCCTCTGGTTCTTTGCCAATTACCTTAAACCTGCATCTTCTTCATGATGATGTGAGCACAGTCCTAGCAATTACAGACCAGTTAGTTGAACATCAGTAATGTTTTACAAACAATAATTAGAGAAGAAATCAACAGAAACTTGGAGAGGTTCGAGTTAATGAAGGAAAACAATCACGTGTTTGAAGGAACATAGGAGCAGGAGTAGGCCATTCAGTACATCGACCCTGCTCCATCATTCAATTAGAAACCTTAAACACGGGTGATGTCCCGGAGGACTGGAGAATTGCTAATGTTGTCCCCTTGTTTAAGAAGGGTAGCAGGGAAAATCCAGGTAATTATCGACCGGTGAGCCTGACGTCAGTGGTAGGGAAGCTGCTGGAGAAGATACTGAGGGATAGGATCTATTCCCATTTGGAAGAAAATGGGCTTATCAGTGATAGGCAACATGGTTTTGTGCAGGGAAGGTCATGTCTTACCAACTTAATAGAATTCTTTGAGGAAGTGACAAAGTTGATTGATGAGGGAAGGGCTGTAGATGTCATATACATGGACTTCAGTAAGGCGTTTGATAAGGTTCCCCATGGTAGACTGATGGAGAAAGTGAAGGCGCCTGGTGCCCAGGGTGTACTAGCTAGATGGATAAAGAACTGGCTGGGAAACAGGAGACAGAGAGTAGCAGTAGAAGGGAGTTTCTCAAAATGGAGACGTGTGACCAGTGGTGTTCCACAGGGATCCGTGCTGGGACCACTGTTGTTTGTGATATACATAAATGATTTGGAGGAAAGTATAGGTGGTCTGATTAGCAAGTTTGCAGACGACACTAAGAGTGGTGGAGTCGCAGATAGTGAAGGGGACTGTCAGAGAATACAGCAGAATATAAATAGATTGGAGAGTTGGGCAGAAAAACGGCAGATGGAGTTCAATCAGGGCAAATGCGAGGTGATGCATTTTGGAAGAT
The DNA here is from genome assembly GCF_036365525.1 of Heterodontus francisci. Classification (NCBI taxonomy): domain Eukaryota; kingdom Metazoa; phylum Chordata; class Chondrichthyes; order Heterodontiformes; family Heterodontidae; genus Heterodontus; species Heterodontus francisci. The sequence goes on from NW_027141018.1 coordinate 2,492,190, forward strand.
CCAATTCAAGAGTGAATTATACAGTAAATGGAAAAGTCCTGGGGAAAATTGATGCGCAGAGAGATTTGGGTGTTCAGGTCCATTGTTCCCTGAAGGTGGCAACGTAGGTCAATAGAGTGGTGAAGAAGGCATACGGCATGCTTTCCTTCATCGGACGGGGTATTGAGTACAAGGGTTGGCAGGTCATGTTACAGTTGTATAGAACTTTGGTTCGGCCACATGTGGAATACTGCGTGCAGTTCTGGTCGCCACATTACCAAAAGGACGTGGATGCTTTGGAGAGGGTGCAGAGGAGGTTCACCAGGATGTTGCCTGGTATGGAGGGCACTAGCTATGAAGAGAGGTTGAGCAGATTAGGATTATTTTCATTCGAAAGACGGAGGTTGAGGGGGGACCTGATTGAGGTATACAAAATCATGAGAGGTATAGACTGGGTGGACCGCAAGAAGCTTTTTCCCAGAGTGGGGGATTCAATTACTAGGGGTCACGAGTTCAAAGTGAGAGGGGAAAAGTTTAGGGGGGATATGCGTGGAAAGTTCTTTACGCAGAGGGAGGTGGGTGCCTGGAATGCGTTGCCAGCGGAGGTGGTAGACGCGGGCACGATAGCGTCTTTTAAGATGTATCTAGACAGATACATGAATGGGCAGGAAGCAAAGAGATACAGACACTAAGAAAATAGGCGACATGTTTAGGTAGAGGATCTGGATGGGCGCAGGCTTGGAGGGCCGAATGGCCTGTTCCTGTGCTGTAATTTTCATTGTTCTTTGTTCTAGATCATGTCTGATCATCTCCCTCAACGCTACTTTCCCGTGCTATCCCTGTATCCCTTGATGTGATTTGTCTCCCTAAATCCATTGATTTCTGTCTTGAACATGCTCAGTGTTGATCTTCCACAGCCTCTGTGGTGGTGAATTCCAAAGATTTACCTCCCTCTGAGTGAAGAAATTCTTCTTCATCTCAGTCTTAAATTGCTTACCTCTTATTCTGAGATTAAGTCCCCTGCTTCAAGACTCACCACCCAGGGGAAACATCCGATCTGCATCCACCCCGTCACCCCCTGTAAAAATTTTGTATGAGATCACTTCACATTTTTTGAATCTCGAGAGAATACAGGCCCAGTTTTCTCAATCTCTCCTCATAAGACAATCCTGCCATCCCAGGGATAGTCTGCTGAACATCAGTTGTACTCCCTGCATGGCAAATATATCCTTCTTTAGACAAGGAGACCAAGACTGTAAGCAATACTCCAGTTGCAGTCTCACCAAGGCTGTATACAATTGCAGCCAGACATCTTTACTCCTGCACTCAAAACCGCTTGAGATGGAAGCCAACATACCATTTGCCTTCCAAACTGATTGGTGCACCTGCACACTAGCTTTTAGTGACTCATGAACAAGGACACCCACGTCCCTTTGGAAATCAACACTTCCCAACCTCTCCCCAGTCAAAAAATATACTGTATTTCTGTCTCTGTTTTACCAGAGTGGATCACTTGACACTTATTCATAATATATTCCAGCTGCCATGTTCATGTTCGTTCACTTATCCTATCCAAATCCGCTTGAAGCCTCCTTGCATCCTCTTCACAACTTACTTTCCCACCTAGTTTTGTATCATCAGCAAATTTGTAAATATTACATTTGATCCCCACATTCAAATCATTTATATAGATTGTGAACAGCTGTGGCCCTTGTGCTGATCCTTGTGTTACTCCCACTCGTAAGAGCCTGCCATCCTGAGAATGACCCGTTTATTCCTGCTCTCTCTTTTCTGCATGTTAACCAGTTCTTAATCCATACCAGTATATTAGTCCCAATCCCATGCGTTGTAATTTTGTTTACTAACCTCCTGTGTGGGACCTTATCAAAAGCCTTCTGTAAATCCAAATACGCCACATTCACTGGTTCTCCTTTAGTAATGCTGCAAGTAACATCCTCAAAAGACTTCAACAGGTTTGTTGCACATGATACCCCTTTCATAAATCCATGTTGACTCCGCCAATTTTGCCATTATTTTCTAAATGTCCAGTTATTACATCCTTTACAATAAATTATAACATTTTCCCTATTACTGACATCAAACTAACAGGTCTGTAGTTCTCATTCTCCCTCTCCCACACTTCTTAAATTGTGGGGTTAAATTTGCTACTTTCCAGTCTTCAGGATCTCTTCCAGAATCTATAGAAGTTTGAAAGATACCAACCAATACATCCACCATCTCTATTGCCACCTCCTTCAACACTCTGGGATGTAGCTCATCTGGTCCAGGGATTTATCAACCTTCAATCCAGTTAACTTTTCAAGTACTACCTCTTTACCAACACTAAATTGCCAATTTGCCCCTCGTACCTTCATAGTTTCCCTTTTTCAGGTTTAACACCCTAGTTTCAAAATTAACATATTCAAATGAAATGTGAAATTTTATCATAATATAGCCATTATTTCGCAAAAGCCCATTTACAGCAATGTTATTAACTAACCCTTTCCCGTTCCATAAAATAGCCCGATTCTTAGTTAATCCTTCAATGTACTTCTCCAGAAACCCATCTCTTACACACTGCAGTAAAGGCAGATCATACTTCACTCATTTAGTTGAAGGTTTTGATGAAGTAACGGAGACGGTTGATGAAGGGAATGCCGTGGATTTTGTGTATATGCATTTTAGGAAAGTGTTTAATAAGGTACCACGTAAAAGGCTGGTTAGCAAAATTGAGGCTCATGGAATAAGAGGATCATTGTCAAATTGAATTAAGGACAGTAAACAGCGAGTGGTAATAAATGGTTGTTTTTAAGTGAGGAGGATGTTAGACAGTGGGTGTTCCCCAAAGGTCAGTGTTGGGACCATTGCGTTTTTGCGATATATAAATGACTTAGATATTGGAATGCAGAGTAGAATCTCCAAATTTGCCTCAGACATCAATTTTGAGATTTCTGAGCCAGTCCCAATGCTGATCACATGTCTTTGAGTGTACATTCTCTCTCTCCAGCTCTCTGTCACAAATTCTTACCCAGACTTCGCAATAACCACAGGCATTTGACTGATTGTAATCCCTCTCTGTCTCCAAAGCTCCTACACATTCCCAGCAATGATCACTCAACTGAGTTTGACATTACTCACAAACCAAGTAAACTAAGCCTATGATCCCGATCTCTGTGATCCCTCTCCGACACCACTGTAAGATCTGATCAACGGTCACAGATTAACCAAAAGGAGGGAAAAGGTTCACAAGCAGTTAATTAAGTAATGACAGTTCAAATACAGGACATAATCTAATTGGAAACAGTAGACATATGACCTGGAACAGGTGAAAAAGTATTTCTGGCTACGGATTAATTGTTGGAAGCTAGTATCAAATATGTTCTAGCAGGGCACGTAGAGAAATTCAACGTGATCAGGCAGAATCAACATGATTTTGTGAAAGGAAAATCATGTTTAACCAATGTAGTCGCGTTTTTGAAGAAATAATATGTGCTGTGGATAAAGGGGAGCCGGTGGATGTACTGTACTTAGATTACCAGAAGGCATTTGATAATGTGCCACATCAAAGGTTATTGTGGAATATAAAAGTCCATGGTATAGGGGGTGACATATTGGCATGGATAGAAGTTAGGCTAGCTAACAGGAAACAGAGAGCAGGCATGAATTGGTAATTGTCTGGTTGGCAAGATGTAACGAGTGGTTGCCACAGGAATCAGTGCTGCGACCTCAACCTTTTACAATTTATATAAATGACTTGGATGAAGGGTCCAAAGGTATGTGTGCTAAATTTGCTGATGACACAAAGATAGGTCGGAAAGTACGCTGTGCAGAGGACATAAGGTGGCTAAAAAGGGATGTAGGTAGGTTAAGTGAGAGGGAAAAGATATGACAAATGGTGTATAATAGGGGGAAATGTGAAATTGCCCATATTGGCAGGAAGAATTAAAAAAAATAAACACAATATCTGAATGGTGAGAGACTGCAAAGCTCTGGGATGCAAAGGGATCTGGGTGTCCTAGTTCATGAATCACAAATGTTAGCATGAAGGTTCAGCAAGTGTTTAGGAAAGCTAATAGAACTGCTTATTGGGAGAGCAGTTGAATGCAAAGATAGAGAGGCTATGTTTCAGTTGTACAGGCATTGATGAAACTGCATCTGAAGTATTGTGTACAGTACTGGCCACCTTATTTAAGGAAGGATGTAAATGCGTTGGACGCAGTTCAGAGAAGGATTTCTAGACTAATACCTGGAATGGGTGTGCTGTCTTATGAGGAAAGGCTGCAGAGGCTAGGCGTACATCAGCTGGAGTTTAGAAGAGTAAAAGGCGACATATAAGATCCTAAGGGCGGGGGGTGGGGGGGGGGAGGGGGCAGAACAAGTGAGGGCGACAGAGAGAGAAACAGAAAAAGATAGAGAGTGAGGGAAAGAGAGCGGTCACATCAGCTCATCTGCTGCTGAAACCCTCATCCATGCCTTTGTTACATCGAGGCTTGACTATTCTAACACACTCTTGGCTGGTCTCCCACATTCTACTCACTGTAACCTTGTGGTAATTTAAAACTCTGCTGCCATCTTCTAATTTACATTAAATTCTGTTCACCCAACATCCTTGTGCTCACTGACCTACATTGGCTCTTGGTCCAGTCACACCTCAAATTTAATATTCTCACTCATATGATCAACTCCCTCCATGGCATCACCCCTCTGATTATCCTAGTCCCCTGCCCATTTCCAATATTCCTGAAGCTTGTTGATCTTAAAGTGTTTTGTTAATTCCCTTTTTAAAGTGAGTTTATTTCCCTCTGTTTCTCTCCCTGACCACACATTTCATCTGTCCAGCTCCACTGGTGCTGTGGAAGTTTGGATCCATAAAATGGTGTGAGCTGCACAGCCGGTCACATCCAGCACATTGTACAGGACACCCAGGCTGGCCGGGGTGCTAGCGTGGGTGCAACGTGTGTGTGTCTGTAGCGTGAGGAGGGGTCATAATATGGTGTCAATCAGCCATTCCAGCAGCTTTGTTGTACGTCTTTGAAACTTGTTCTGTGCATGTTCATTGACCGCCTGTGTTAGTCACTCTCAGCTGAACATACATTCAGCAGCACGAGGAACCCCCTCTAGTGTTATTTAAAAGGATCAGGCATCCAACTGACAGGTGAGGGACTTTTGACTGACTTCTGCTATTGTAAAGTTAGTGGAGGTGCTGTGGATGGTTTTCTGGAGGTTTTGTTGTGAGCTGCTGCAGATATTCAGGGAGGACAGAGGATTTGGTGACCCAAATGTGGACGATATAGGGGACTGCAGTTACAGTGTCTCTGGGTCAGTAACATGACCAACAAATGGAGCAGAGGCTGCCGAGAGGGGAAGCAATGTGATAATGATCAGATCTGTTTTTGTAATGTTGATTACAGGATAAATATTGACCAGGACAGCGGGAATAATTCCCCTGCTCTGCTTCTACAAAGAGCGATGGGATATTTAACATCCATCTGAGAGGACAGATGTGGCCTTGGTTTAACGTTTCATTCGAAAGACGGCACATCTAACAGTGCGACACTCCCTCAGTACTGCATTGCAGTGTCAGCCTTGATTCTTGTCATCATGTCCTGCAGTGACCCTTGATCCTAGAAACTTGTGACTGAAAGGTGAGAGTGCTACAAACTGAGCCACGGCTGACATTGGTCCTTTAATCCCAAGTGTTTCTAATTTGGTAACACTGCTGTTATGTGGTACTTTATCAAACGCATGTTGAAAGGATAGGGGTATTGAGAAAATGCAGGCAGGAGCAATCATAGAAACACAGAATAGCATTGCATTGAATGAGGCCATTTGGTCCATTTATTCTGTGCTGGCCCTTTTGAAAAGCTTCCAGTTCGTCCCACACCCTGGCTCTTTCCCAGATCCTTCCTTTTATTCTCCTTAAGATATTTATGCATTTCCCTTTTGGAATCTACTGTTGAATCTGTTTCCTTCAGCCTATCAAACAATACATTGCAAATCCCAAACACCCATTGTCTAAAAAAAATCCGCGTGTCACCTCTGCTTCTTTTTTCCAATCACCGTAAATCTGTGTCCTCTGGTTAATGGCCCCTCACACATTGGAAACGGTTTCACTTTATTTAATTTATCTAAATCCTTCATAATGTTAAACATCTCTATCAGATCTTCTTTTAAATTTCCCTGCTCTGAGGTAAACAATCCCAGCTACATAACTGTAATCTCTCATCCCTGGAAAAGTTCCAGTAAAACTCTTCTGTCTCCTCTCCAAACGTTTCCTGTCCTTCCTAAAGTGTGGTTCCCATATTGGACACAATACTCCAGGTGGAGCCGGACTCGTCTTTTCTATAGGTGTAACATAACATCCTGACTATTCTACTCTGTGTCTGCATTAATAAAGCCTAGGAATCTATTTGCTTCGTTAACTGTTTGTTAACCTGTCCAACTAACATCAAAGATTGTACACAAACACCCCATGTCTCTCTGTTATTCTCACCACCTTCAAAGTTGTGTCATTTACCTTGTATTATCTCTCCGCATTCATCCACATGCAGCTCACCATCACCTTCTCAAGGGCAATTTAGGGATGGGCAATAAATGCTGGCCCAGCCAGCGACACCCACAATCAATGAATAAATAATATCAACAAAATCTTCCCACAAAGTATCACCTTACATATCTGCCATGCCAATTAAATATTAGGAAGAATGAAGCCACTGTTTTCAAACCCCACATCAAACATTTCCTAGCAACAGACTCCATCCCTCTACTTGCCAACTCTTTGAGACTAAACCAAACTGTTCACAAAGTGATGTCATAGTTGACCCTACAATGAGCTTCCTGCTAAATCTAACACTATCACTAAAACAGCCTATTTCCACCTTCGTATTTTCAGCCAGCTTTGCCCGTCTCTCAGCTCTTCTGCTGATAAAACACCACCCCCCCCCCCCCCCCCCTTGCCTGTGTTACCTGTAGACTTGACTATTCCAACACACTCCTGGCTGTTCTCCCACATCCTACCCTCCATAAATTTGAGGTGATCCAAAACACTGCTGCCTAACTCACACCAAGTCCTATTCACCCATCACCCTCTGTACTCACTGACCTACATTGGATCCTGGCCAGCAACTCCTCAATTGTAAAACGCTCAGCCTTCTTTTCAAATCCCTAAACAGAGTGAGATGCTAGGCCCTTTCAGAGGGCAGTTGCGAGTCAATGACATTGCTGTGAGTCTGGAGTCACATGTAGGCTAGACCAGGAAAGGACGGCAGATTTCATTCTCTAAAGGACATTAGTGAATCAGATGGTGTTTAATTTTAAAAAATCGCTAATAGTTTCATGGCGCCATGACTGAGACTAGCTTTCTATTCCAGATTTTAACACACTCGTGGCTTGTCTCACACATTCTACTCTCTGTAAACTTGAGGTCATCCAAACTCTGCTGCTCTTGTGTTAACCCGCACCAAGTCCCGTTCCCAATCACTGACGTACATCAGCTTCCAGTCAGGCCATGTCTTGATTTTGAAATTCTCAACCGTGTTTCCAACTCTCTCCATTTTCTCACCCCTCCTTATCTCTGTAATCTCTACCAGCCCCACAACCCTCCAAGATATTTGCACTCCTCTAATCCTGGGCTCTTGTGTATGCTTGATTTTCATCATTGCACCACTGCCAGCCAGGTCTTCAGCTGCCGAGGCCCAAAGCTCTGGAATTCCCTCCCGCCACCACTTTTTGTTATTATTGTGTGAGATGTGGGCTTCGCTAGCAAGGCCAGCATTTGTTCCCATCGCTAATCGCCCTGACAATTGAGTGACTTGTTTGGACATTTCACAAGGCAGTTCAGAGTCAACCACATTGCTGTGGGTCTGGAGTCAGATGTAGGCCAGATCAGGTAAGGACAGCAGATTTTCTTCCCTAGTGGACATTAGTAAATCCGATCGGTTTTTACACCAGTCAATGATAGATTTGTGACACCATTACTGAGAATAGCTTTCATTTCCAGATTTTTATCATTAAGTTGAACTTATTAATTGATTGAATTTTAATTCCCACCAGCTGCCATAGTGGGATTTGAACCGAGGGCATCAGCCTGTACCTCTGGGATTCTAGTTCAGTGACATCGTCACTATACCACTGTCACTGCTTCTATGCCTCACATTCCTCCATTAAACCACTACTTAAGACATTCTGCTTTGACCAAGAAATGTAAGTTGCTGTTGTTGAGCTTTGCTAGACATGATTTGTCATTACCATATCCCTGCTTCCGTCCATTCATTGTCCGGTGTTTTTTTTCAAGCAACGAATGCTTTTGTCCTGGGCTGTGAACTCCAGAAATTTCCCATCAGCGACGTTAGACTGACTGGTCAGTAATTACACGGTTTACCGCATCTCTCCTTTTTTAAAACAGTGTGTAACATTTAGAACCCTCCTGTCTCTGGCACCAGTCTCATACCCAAGGAGGGTTGGAAGATTCTGGCCAGTTCCTTCCCTCAGCACCCCCCACACATCCAATTCAGACATGTTCTACTTTATTAGAATTAGAATTAGAACATTACAGCGCAGTACAGGCCCTTCAGCCCTCGATGTTGCGCCGACCTGTGTAACCATCTGACCTACACTATTCCATTTTCATCCATATGTCTATCCAATGACCACTTAAATGCCCTTAAGGTTGGCGAGTCTACTACTGCTGCAGGCAGGGCAGGGCATAAATTGGTGGATTGAAAGGGGTTAACTGAACTTGTTTGTTCAGTTACTGTTACTAATGTCAGTCACCATGGACCCCACATTTGTCACTGGAGGGTTTCCAGCTTCTACTAATACAGGACCCCTGTCAATGTGTTACTCCCAGCAGCTTCCCGGCACTTTCAGGATCAGCAGTTCGAGAGAGAGAGAGAGGGTAGATCAGAATCTGAGAACATTAGATTGGGATGTTACTACAATGGGAAGCAGGAGTTTCTCCTCTTGGTTTGGCCCAGTTTCTGCAAATTATTTTTGGCTAACATTAGATGATCGGATCTATTATGCACTGAAGATGATTCAAACGATTTATTATCCCATCCTCGCTATTGTTGGTGTCCCTGGTAAGTCTCTTTATTCAACGTTTAGAACTATAAATCATATTTCACTGATTTAATGTTCTTGTCATGTAAATCTTGGGAAGTCCAAAGACATTGCATTCAGTCACTGTCACAAACTCCATTCCCTATCCACCATCTGCATTCCCCTCACTGACCAATGTCTGAGGCTGAAATAGACTGTTTGCGACCTCTGGCATCCAGTTGACTCTGAGCTGAGTTCATCTCCATATTCTCTCCATCACCCACCCTGCCTACAACCACCTCTGTAATATCACCCGTCTCCACCTCTGCCTCAGCCCATCTGCTGAATAAATACTCATCTATGCCTTTCTTAAATCCACACTTGACTATTCCAATTCTATCCTTGACACTCTCCCAGTTATAAACCTCCATAAACCACAGCCCTTCCAGAACTCTGCTGCCTGTATCCAAACTCACAGCAAATCCCGATCACCCATCACCCCTGTGCTCACTGAACTACGTTTCTTCCTGGTCTGGCAGCACCTTAATTTTTATATTCTCATTCTTGTGTTTAAATCACTCCATGGCCTCACCCCTCCAATTAATCCCATTCCCCTCTCCAGTCTCATATTTTTGTAATCTTATGCCTTTGAGGCTTTTTTTCCAATTCCCTTTTGAAAGTGATTTGCTTTACCCTCCCTTTCTCCTCCGGCTGTGATTTTTACTCTATGGCACCACTGGTGCCAATACTACAGAAACCTGGATCTGTAAAATGATGTGAATGGAACAGGCGACCACTTTTAGTATGGCCAGCACAGTGCCCCATGCTGTGCAGGGATGTAGCCTGTGTATACTGTGCATTTGCTGTTAGTCTGAGGAGGGGTTTGAAGTGACGTCAATGTCCCATTCCAGCAGCTTTGATGTACGCCTTTGAAACTTGGTCTGTGCATGGCCACTGACCGCCTGTGTTACTCACTCACAGCTGAAGATACATTCAGAAGCATGAATAAACCCTTCTAGTGTTTTTTAAAAGGACCAGGCATCCTGGTCCAGAATATTGAGGGGTATATGACATTCAAGAAGAATAGGAAGCTAGGTAAAGGTGGAGGGGTAGCACTGTTAATTAAGGATGGTATTGGTGCAGTAGTTCGAGATCAACTTGGTACAGGAGATCAGGGTGTCGAATCGGTTTGGGTGGAGATGAGGATTAGCAGGGGAAAGAAGTGCCCAGTGGGAGTGGTCTACAGGTCTCCTAACAGTAATCGCAATATAAAACATATTATACAAGAAGAAATATCGTTTGCTTATGATAGAGGTCCGGCAATAATCATGGATGATTTTAATCTACATATAAACTGGAAAAATCATATTTGGAATAATAGCCTGGATGAGGAGTGCATAGAATGTTTTAGGGATAGTTTCTTAGAGCCCCACGTTCCAGACACAATCAGAGAGCAGGTTAAATTAGTTTTGATATAGTGTAATGTGACAGGATTAATTAATGACCTCAGAGTAAAAGCACCTCTAGGTAGCAGCGACCACACTGTGACTGAATTTTACATCCAGTTTGAAAGTGAGAAGAGTGGGTCTAAGACTAGTATTTTAAACTTGAATAAGGGAAAGTATTTGGGCATGAAAACTGAGCTAGCTGAAGTGAACTGGGTTACTAGGCTTGGAGGTAGATAATTAGAGAAGCAGTGGCAGAAATTTATGGGGATATTTCAAAATACTCCAGAATAAGTATATTCCTACTATAAGGGGAAGGAGCCACCGTCTGCGGTTAACTAACGAAGTTAAGGAAAACATGACACTGAAGCTAAAGGCATATCATTGTGCAGAAATGAGTGGCAGTTCTAATGATTGGTCAGAATATAAAGAACAGCAGACAATGACTAAAGGGTTAATCAGGAGAAAGACATTAGAGTATGAGATCAAGCTAGCGAGAAATGTAAAAATGGATAGCAAGAGTTTCTACAGGTATTTAAAAAGGACAAGAATAAGTAAAGAGAGTGTTCCTCCTCTGGAAAGTGAGAATGCAAAGTTAGTAGTAGATAATAAGGAAACGGTGGATGCAATGAACAAATATTTTGCTTCGGTCTTCACTATAGAGGATGCACGAAACATGCCAGTAATAGCTGTAAATCAGGAGGTGGAAGGATGAGAGGACCTTGGTGAAAATACAATCACCAGGGAATCTTTACTGAGCAAACTTATGGAGTTGCGGGCTGACAAGTCCCCGGGTCCTGATGGACTTCATCCTAGGGTCTTAAAAGATGTGGCTAATGAGGTAGTAGATGTGTGGGTGTTATTTTTTCAAAATTCGCTAGACTCTGGAAAGATTCCATCTGACTGGAAAGTAGCAAATATAACCCCTCTATTCAAGAAGAGGGGGAGGCAGAAAACAGGCAACTATATGTTAGTTAGCTTGACATCTGTTATGGGGAAGGTGTTAGAATCGATCATTAAGGAGGCTTTCGCTGGGCACTTAAGAAAAACTCAAGGTAATCGCAAATAGACAGCATGGTTTTGTGAAAGGGAAATCATCCTGAACTAATTTATTGAAGTTCTTTGAAGGAGTAACATGCAATATGGATAAAGGGGAGCCCTTTGAACCACTGCGCTTGGATTTCCAGAAGGCATTAGACTAGATGTCACATAAAAGGTGATTGTGCAAAGTAGGAGCTCATGTGTAGGGGGTAACATATTAGCTTGGATCGAAGATTAGCCAGCTGCAGCAAACAGAGGGTATGCATAAATGGGTCATTTTCAGATTAGCAGGATGTGACAAGTGGAGTCCATCAGGGGTCTGTGCAGGGGGCCTCAACTTTTTACAATTTATATTAATGACTTAGATGAGGGAAGCGATGGCATGGTAGCTAAATTTGCAGGTGGCACAAAGATAGATAGGAAAGTATGTTGTGAAGAGGACATAAGGAGGTTGCAGACCGATAAAGATAGGTTGCATGAGTGGGAAAACAATCTCACAGATGGAGTATAATGTGAGAAAATGTGAAGTTGTTCACTTTGGTAGGACGCTGCAAAATTCCGAGGTGCTTAGGGATCTAGGTGTTCTAATGCATGAGTCACAAACAGTTAGTAGGTAGGTACAGCAAGTAATAAAGAAGGCGAATGGAATGCTATCCTTCATGACAAGAGGAATTGAAAATAAAAGTCAGCATGTGATGCTTCAGTTATACAGGGCATTGCTGAGACCACATCTCGAATACTGTCTGTAGTTTTGGTCTCCTTATTTACTGGAGGATGTGAATACTTTAGAGGCGGTTCAGAGGTAGTTTACTAGAGTCATAATAGGAATGAGCGGGTTGTCTTATGAGGAAAGGTTGGACAGACAGGCTTGTTTTCACTGGAGTTTAGAAGAGTGAGGGGAGACTTGATTGAGGTTTACAAGAATCTGAAAGGTCTTGACAAGGTGGAAGTGGAAAGGATGTTTCCTCTTGTGGGCGAGTCGAGAACTTTGGGGCACTGTTTTGAAATTATGGGTCGCCCCTTCAGGACAGAGATGAGGAGAACATTTTTCTCTCAGAGGTTTGTGTGACTTTGGAACTCTCTGCCACAGAAGGTGGTGGAGATGGGGGTCATGAAATATTTTAAAAGTGGAGGGAGAAAGATTCTTGTTAGTCAAGAGAATGAAAGGTTATCAGGGTAAGATGCGAGTTAGAATTCAAAACACAACCAGATCAGCCATGTTATTATTGAATTTCAGAGCAGGCTCGAGGGGCCGAATGGCCTACTTCTGCTCCTCATTCGTATGTGTGTACGTTTGCACTCAACTTACAGGTGAGGGGCTTTTGACTTATTTCTGCCATTGTAAAGTTAGTGGAGGTGCTGTGGATGGTTTTCTGGAGGTTGTGTTGTGAGCTGCTGCAGATATTCAGGGACGACAGAGGATTTGTTGACCCAACTCTGGTCAAGGTATGGGGACTGCAGTTACAGTGTCTCTGGGTCTGAAACATGACCAACAGATGGAGCAGAGGCTGCAGAGAGGGGAAGCTCAGTAAAGAGGGAGGAGGAGGGGGCTCTGCCCTCCCCACCCTGTGTTTTCCAAGCGCAAAGAGAGCAGTGGTCCCAATACCGAACATAGAACATAGAACATAGAACATAGAACAGTACAGCACAGTACAGGCCCTTCAGCCCACAATGTTGTGCCGAAACTTTAACCTACTCTAAGATCAAACTAACTACCTACCCCTCATTCTACTATCATCCATGTACCTATCCAAGAGTCGCTTAAATGCCCTAACGTATCTGCTTCGACTACCACCGCTGGCAGCACATTCCACGCACCCACCACTCTCTGTGTAAAGAACCTACCTCTGACATCTCCCTGAAACCTTCCTCCAATCATCTTAAGATTATGCCCCCTGGTGATAGCCCTTTCCACCCTGGGAAAAAGTCTCTGACTATCCACTCGATCTATGCCTCTCATCATCTCTTTCAAGTCACCTCTCATCCTTCCTCGCTCCAATGAGAAAAGCCATAGCTCCCTCAATCTTTCTACATAGGACATGCCCTCCAGTCCAGGCAGCATCCTTGTAAATCTCCTCTGCACACTCTCTAAAGCTTCCACATCCTTCCTATAAGGAGGCGACCAGAACTGAACACAATATTCCAAGTGTGGTTGAACCTTACAGAGCTGCAGCATAACCTCGCGGCTCTTGAACGCAACCCCCCTGTTAATGAAAGCCAACACACCATGCGCCTTCTTAACAACCCTATCAACTTGGGTGGCAACTTTGAGCGATCTATGGACATGGACCCCAAGATCCCTCTGTTCCTCCACACTACCAAGAATCCTATCTTTAAGCCTGTATTCCGCATTCAAATTCGACCTTCCAAAATGAATCACTTCACACTTTTCCAGTTTGAACTCCATCTGCCACTTCGCAGCCCAGCTGAGGAACACCACTGTATACTGCCATCGAGTCTGAACAACAACCTTTCACCACTTCTCTCTGTTTACTCTTCATTAGCCAATGTTATATTGACACTGGACTAGTAACCAGAGACCCAGGGTATTCCTCTGGGGACATGGGTTCGAATCCCACCACAGCAGAAAGTGGAATTTGAAAGTAATAAAAAAAAATCTGGAATTAAAACTAGTCTAAAGATGGCCATGAAACCATTGTCGATTGTTGTAAAAACCCATCTGGTTCACTAATGTCCTTTAGGGAAGGAAATCTGATGTCCTTACCTGGTCTGGCCTATATGTGACTCCAGACCCACAGCAATGTGGTTACCTCTGACATGCCCTCTGAAATGGCCTAGCAAGCCTCTCAGTTGTAACTAACCGCTACAAAGTCTATAAAAAGGAATGAAACTGGACGTACCACCCGGCATCGACCTAGGCACCGGAAACGACAACGGCAAACCCAGCCCTGTCGACCCTGCAAAGTCCTCCTTACTAACATCTGGGGGCTTGTACCAAAGTTGGGAGAGCTGTCCCACAGACTAGTCAAGCAACAGCCTGACATAGTCATACTCACGGAATCATACCTTACAGACAATGTCCCGGGTACGTCCTGTCCCACCGGCAGGACAGACGCAGCAGAGGTGGTGGCACAGTGGTATACAGTAGGGAGGGAGTTGCCCTGGGAGTCCTCAACATCGACTCTGGACCTCATGAAATCTCCTGGGATCAGGTCAAATATGGGCAAGGTAACCTCCTACTGATTACCACCTACCGCTCTCCCTCAGCTGATGACTCAGTACTCCCCCATGTTGAACAGCACTTGGAGGGAGCACTGAGGGTGGCAAGGGCACAAAATGTACTCTGAGTGGGGGAATTCAATGTCCATCACCATGAGTGGCTCGGTAGCACCACTACTGACCGAGCTGGCCGAGTCCTAAAGGACATGGCTGCTAGACTGGGTCTGCGGCAGGTGGTGGGGGAACCAACACGAGGGAACAACATACTCGACCTCGTCCTCACCAATCTGCCTGCCACGGATGCATCTGTCCATGACAGTATTGGTAGGAGTGACCACTGCACAGTCCTTGTGGAGACGAAGTCCCGCCTTCACATTGAGGATACCGTCCATCGTGTTGTGTGGCACTATCATCATGCTGAATGGGATAGATTTCGAACGGATCTAGCAATGCAAAACTGGGCATCCATGAGGCGCTGTGGGCCATCAGCAGCAACAGAATTGTACTCAACCACAATATGTAACCTCATGGCCCGGCATATCCCCTACTCTACCATTACCATCAAGCCAGGAGACCAACCCTGGTTCAATGAAGAGTGCAGGAGGGCATGCCAGGAGCAGCACCAAGCATATCTCAAAATGAGGTGTCAAGCTAGTGAAGCTACAACCCAGGACTACTTGCATTCCAAACTGGGTAAGCAGCATGCGATAGACAGAGCTAAGCGATCCAATAACCAGCGGATCAGATCTAAACTCTGCAGTCCTACCACATCCAGCCATGAATGGTGGTGGACAATTATACAACTAACTGGAGGAGGTGCCTCCACAAATATCCCCATCCTAAATGATGAGAGAGCCCAGAACATCAGTGCGAAAGATAAGGCTGAACATTTGCAACAATCTTCAGCCAGAAGTGCCGAGCTGATGATCCATCTCGGCCTCCTCCTGAAGTCCCCAGCATCACAGATACCAAACTTCAGCCAATTCGATTCACCCACGTGATAACAAGAAACGACTGTAGTCACTGGATACTGCAAAAGCTGTGGGACCTGACAACATTCCGGCAATAGTATTGAAGACCTGTGCTCCAGAATTTGCAGCACCCCTAGCCAAGCTGTTCCAGTACAGCTACAACACTGGCATCTACCCTGCAATGTGGAATATTGCCCAGGTATTTCCTAGACACAAAAAGCAGAACAAATCCAACCCGGCCAATTACCGCCCCATTATCCTCCTCTCAATCATCAGTAAAGTGATGAAAGGTGTCATCAACAGTCACATCAAGCGGCACTTGCTTAGCAACAACCTGCTCACTGACGCTCAGTTTGGGTTCTGCCAGGACCACTCAGCTCCTGACCTTATTACAGACTTGGTTCAAACATGGACAAAAGAGCTGAACACAAGAGGTGAGGGGAGAGTGACTGCCCTTGACACCAAGCCAGCATTTGACCGAGTATGGCATCAAGAAGCCCGAGCAAAACTTCGGTCAATGGGAATCAGGGGGAAAACCCTCCGCTGGCTGGAGTCATACCTAGCGCAAAGGAAGATGGTTGTGGTTGTTGGAGGTCAATCATCTGAGCTCCAGGACATCACTGCAGGAGTTCCTCAGGGTAGTGTCCTAGGCCCAACCATCCTCAGCTGCTTCATCAATGACCTTCAATCATAAGGTCAGAAGTCGGGATGTTTGCTGATGATTGCACAATGTTCAGCACCATTCCTGACTCCTCAGATACTGAAGCAGTCCGTGCAGAAATGCAGCAAGACCTGAACAACATCTAGGCTTGGGCTGATAAGTGGCAAGTAACATTCGTGCCACACAAGTGCCAGGCAATGACCATCTCCAACAAGAGAGAATCTAACCATCTCCCCTTGATATTCAATGGCATTACCATCGCTGAATGCCCCAGCATCAACATCCTAGGGCCTACCATTGACCAGAAACTGAACTGGAGTAGCCAGTAGCAGAGAGTAGGAGGGGCGTGGAACGCCCTGCCTGCAACAGTAGTAGACTCGCCAACTTTAAGGGCATTTAAGTGGTCATTGGATAGACATATGGATGAAAATGGAATAGTGTAGGTCAGATGGTTTCACAGGTCGGCGCAACATCGAGGGCCGAAGGGCCTGTACTGCGCTGTAATGTTCTAATGTTCTAATATAAATACCGTGGCTACAAGAGCAGGTCAGAGGCTAGGAATCCTGAGGCGAGTAACTCACCTCCTGACTCCCCAAAGCCTGTCCACAATCTACAAGGCACAAGTCAGGAGTGTGATGGAATACTCTCCACTTGTCTGGATGGGTGAAGCTCCAACAACACTCAAGAAGCTTAACACCATCCAGGACAAAGCAGCCCGCTTGATTGGCACCCCATCTACAAACATTCACTCCCTCCACCACTGACGCACAGTGGCAGCAATGTGTACCATCTACAAGATGCATTGCAGCAATGCACCAAGGCTCCTTAGACAGCACCTTCCAAACCCGCGACCTCTACGAACTAGAAGGACAAGGGCAGCAAATACATGGAAACACCACCACCTGCAAGTTCCCCTCCAAGTCACACATCATGCTGACTTGGAACTATATCGCCATTCCTTCACTGTCACTGGGTCAAAATCCTAACAGCACTGTTGGTTTACCTACCCCACATGGTCTGCAGCGGTTGAAGAAGGCAGCTCACCACCACCTTCTCAAGGACAATTAGGGATGGGTAATAAATGCTGGCCTGGCCAGCGACGCTCACATCCCGTGAATGAATTTTTAAAAAAACTCTGTCATTGCCCCTTTAATCCATTGGGTTCAGTTTCGTTAAGCTGTCTATTGAATGACACTTGATCAAACACAGTTGAAAGTCCATATAAATATAACTTCAATCACACCACCCTCATCAAACCTCTCCATTGTTTCATCAAAGACCTCCATAAAGTTTACCTCACCATCACCTATCTCCACTTCTACACTGTTGTTAAATTATCAGACTACTTATCCGACATCCAGTACTGGATGAGCAGAAATTTCCTCCAATTAAATATTGGGAAGACTGAAGCCATTGTTTTGACTCCCCACTCCAACTCTGTTCCCTTGCTATTGATTCCATCCCTCTCCCTGGTAACAGTCTGAGATTCAAACAGTCTGTTTGCAACCTTGGTGTCACATTTGACCACAACATGAGATTTAACCTCATTTTCAGGATATCATTACAACCGTCTATTTCCACCTCGGTAACATCGCCAACTTCATCCCTGTCTCAGTCCATCTGCTGCTGAAACTGCACAGCGCCCCATACCGGGCAGGGCTCTCGTACAGTCAGCACAGTGCCCCATGCTGGACAAGATTCTAGTATGCTCAGCACTGTAACCCATGCTGGGCAGGAGTCAAGTGTGGTCAACACAGTGCCCAATGCTGGGAAGGGATCGAATGTGGTCAGCACAGTGCCCCATGCTGGACGGACTCGAGAGTGGTCAGCACAGTGCCCCATGCTGGACAGTGCACTAGTGTGATCAGCACAGTGCCCCATGCTGGGCAGGGCTCTAGTGTGGTTAGCATAGTGTCGCATGCTGGGAAGAGATCTAATGTGGTCAGCACCGTGCCCCATGCTGGACAAGACCCTAGTGTGATCAGCACTGTAACGCATTCAGGGCAGCGCTATATTGTGGTCTGCACAGTGCAACATGCTGGGCAGGATTCAGGTGTGGTCAGCACAGTGCCCCATGCTGGACGGACTCGAGAGTGGTCAGCACTGTGCCCCATGCTGGGAAGGGATCTAATGTGGTCAGCAAAGTGCCGCATGCTGGGAAGGGATCTAATGTGGTCAGAACAGTGCACCATGCTGGGCAGGGTTCTAGTGTGGTCAGCACAGTGCTCCATGATCGGCAGGACTCCAGTGTGGTCAGCACAGTGCCCCATGCTTTACAGTGCACCAGAGAGGTCAGCACAGCGCCCCATGCTAGGAAGGGATCAAATGTGGTCAGGACAGTGCCCCATGCTGGAAAGACGCTAGTGTGGTCTGCACAGTGCCCCATGCTGGAAAGACTCTCGTGTGGTCAGCACAGAGCCCCATGCTGGGCAGGGTTCTAGTGTGGTCAGCACAGTGCCCCATGCTTTACAGTGCTCTAGAGTGGTCAGCACAGTGCCCCATGCTGGAAAGACTCTCGTGTGGTCAGCACAGAGCCCCATGCTGGGCAGGGTTCTAGTGTGGTCAGCACAGTGCCCCATGCTTTACAGTGCTCTAGAGTGGTCAGCACGGTGCCCCATGCTGGAAAGACGCTAGTGTGGTCAGCACAGTGCCCCATGCTGGAAAGATTCTATTGTGGTCAGCACAGTGCCCCATACTGGACAGGGATCTAGTGTGGTCAGCATAGTGCCCCATGCTGGAAAGATTTTATTGTGGTCAGCACAGTGCCCCATACTGGACAGGGATCTAGTGTGGTCAGCACAATGCCCCATGCTGGGTAGGGCTCGAGTGTGATCAGCACAGGGCGCCAGTGTGCCTATGAGAGTCCCCCATGCTGTGCAGCGCTCTGGTATGGTCAGCACAGTGCCCCATGTTGGACACGGATCTAGTGTGGTCAGCACAGTGCCCCATGTTGGACACGGATCTAGTGTGGTCAGCGCAGTGCCCCATGTTAGACGGTGATCTCGTGTGGTCAGCACAGTGCCCCATATTGGACAGGCATCTTGTATGTTCAGCACAGTGCCCCATGTTGGATAGGGATGTAGTGTGGTCTGCACAGTGCCCCATTTCGGACAGGGATTTGAGTGGTCAGCACAGTGCCCCATGTTGGACAGGGATCTAGTGCGGTCAGCACACTGCCCCATGTTGGACAGGGATCTAGTATGGTCAGCACAGTGCCCCATATTGGACAGGGGTCTAGCGTGGTCAGCACAGTGCCCCATGTTGGACAGGGATCCAGTGTGTTCAGCACAGTGCCCCATATTTGACAGGGATCTATTGAGTTCAGCACAGTGCCCCATGCTGGGCAGAAGTCTAGTGGGGTGATCACAATGCCCCATGCTGTGTAGGGCTCCAGTGTGATCAGCACAATGCCCCATGTTGAACAGTGCGCAAGTGTGCCCATGAAAGTCCCCCATGATGTGCAGGGCTCTAGCATGGTCAGCACAGAGCCCCATGTTGGACAGGAATCTGGTGTGGTCAGCACAGTGCCCCATGCTGGGCAGAGCTCTGGTGTGGTCAGCATGGTGCCCCATGCGGGGCAAGGCTCTGGTGTGGTCAGCACAGTGCCCCATGCTGGGCAGGGCTCTGGTGTGGTCAGCACAGTGCCCCATGCTGGGCAGGGCTCTGGTGTGGTCAGCACAGTGCCCCATGCTGGGCAGGGACCTAGTGAGGTCAGCACAATGCGCCATGCTGGACAGGGATCTAGTGAGGTCAGCACAATGCGCCATGCTCGACAGGGATCTAGTGTGGTCAGCACAATGCCCCATGTTGGACAGGGATCTAGTATGGTCAGCACA
The DNA here is from genome assembly GCF_036365525.1 of Heterodontus francisci. Lineage (NCBI taxonomy): Eukaryota > Metazoa > Chordata > Chondrichthyes > Heterodontiformes > Heterodontidae > Heterodontus > Heterodontus francisci. The sequence goes on from NW_027141018.1 coordinate 2,512,342, forward strand.
GTGCCCCATGCTGGACAGGGCTCTAGTATGGTCAGCACAATTCCCCATGCTGGACAGGGATCTAGTGTGTTCAGCACAATGCGCCATGCTGGACAGGGATCTAGTGAGGTCAGCACAATGCGCCATGCTCAACAGGGATCTAGTGTGGTCAGCACAATGCCCCATGTTGGACAGGGATCTAGTATGGTCAGCACAGTGCCCCATGCTGGACAGGGATCTAGTGTTGTCAGCACAATTCCCCATGCTGGACAGGGATCCAGTGTGTTCAGCACAATGCCCCATGTTGGACAGGTATCGAGTGTGTTCAGCACAATGCCCCATGTTGGACAGTGAGATAGCGTGGTCAGCACAATGCCCCATGTTGGACAGGGATCTAGTGTATTCAGCACAGTACCCCATGTTGGAAAGGGATCTAGTGTGTTCAGCACTATGCCCCATGATGGACAAGGATCTAGTGGGTTCAGCACAATGCCCCATGTTGGACAGGGATCCAGTGTGTTCAGCACAATGCCCCATGTTGGACAGGGAACCAGTTTGTTCAGCACAATGCCCCATGTTGGACAGGAATCTAGTATGTTCAGCACAATGCCCCATGTTGGACAGGGATCTAGTGTGTTAAGCACAATGCCCCATGTTGGACAGGGATCTAGTGTATTCAGCACAATGCCCCATGTTGGACAGGGAACCAGTTTGTTCAGCACAATGCCCCATGTTGGACAGGGAACCAGTTTGTTCAGCACAATGCCCCATGTTGGACAGGAATCTAGTATGTTCAGCACAATGCCCCATGTTGGACAGGGATCCAGTGTGTTCAGCACAGTGCCCCATGCTGGACAGGGATCTAGTGTGTTCAGCACAGTGCCCCATGTTGGACAGGACTGTAGTGTGATCAGCACAGAGCCCCATGCTGGACAGGACGGTAGCGTGATGAGCACAGTGCCCCATGCTGGACAGGACTGTCGTGTGATCAGCACCGTGCCTCATGCTGGACAGGACTGTCGTGTGATCAGCACCGTGCCTCATGCTGTACAGGACTGTAGTGTGATCAGCACAGAGCCCCATGCTGGACAGGACGGTAGCGTGATGAGCACAGTGCTTCATGCTGGACTGGACTGTCGTGTGATCAGCACATTGCCTCATGCTGGACAGGGCTCCAGTGTGATCAGCACAGTGCCCCATGCTGGACAGGACTGTAGTGTGATCAGCACAGTGCCCCATGCTGGACAGGACTGTAGTGTGATCAGCACAGTGCCTCATGCTGGACAGGTCTGTAGTGTGATCAGCACAGTGCCCCATGCTGGACAACCCTGTAGTGTGATCAGCACATTGCCCCATGATGGACAGGACTGTAGTGTGATCAGCACAGTGCCTCATGCTGGACAGGTCTGTAGTGTGATCAGCACAGTGCCCCATGCTGGACAGGACTGTAGTGTGATCAGCACAGTGCCCCATGCTGGACAGGACTGTAGTGTGATCAGCACAGTGCCCCATGCTGGACAGGACTGTATTGTGATCAGCACAGTGCCCCATGCTGGACAGGACTGTATTGTGATCAGCACAGTGCCTCATGCTGGACAGGACTGTAGTGTGATCAGCACAGTGCCTCATGATGGACAGGACTGTATTGTGATCAGCACAGTGCCTCATGCTGGACAGGACTGTACTGTTTTCAGAACAGTGCCCCATGCTGGACAGGACTGTAGTGTGATGAGCACAGTGCCTCATGCTGGACAGGAGTGCAGTGTGATCAGCACAGTGCCTCATGCTGGACAGGACTGTAGTGTGATCAGCACAGTGCCCTATGTTGGACAGGACTGTAGTGTGATCAGCACAGTGCCCTATGTTGGACAGGACTGTAGTGTGATCAGCACAGTGCCTCATGCTGGACAGGACTGTATTGTGATCAGCACAGTGCCTCATGCTGGACAGGACTGTAGTGTGATCAGCACAGTGCCCCATGCTGGACAGGACTGTAGTGTGATCAGCACAGTGCCCCATGCTGGACAGGGCTCCAGTGTGATCAGCACAGTGCCCCATGCTGGACAGGGCTCTAGTGTGATCAGCAAAGTGCCTCATGCTGGACAGGACTGTACTGTTTTCAGAACAGTGCCCCATGCTGTACAGGACTGTAGTGTGATCAGCACAGTGCCTCATGCTGGACAGGTCTGTAGTGTGGTCAGCACAGTGCCTCATGCTGGACAGGACTGTAGTGTGATCAGCACAGTGCCCCATGCTGGACAGGACTGTAGTGTGATCAGCACAGTGCCCCATGCTGGACAGGACTGTATTGTGATCAGCACAGTGCCTCATGCTGGACAGGACTGTAGTGTGATCAGCACAGTGCCCCATGATGGACAGGACTGTATTGTGATCAGCACAGTGCCCCATGCTGGACAGGACTGTAGTGTGATCAGCACAGTGCCCCATGCTGGACAGGACTGTAGTGTGATCAGCACAGTGCCTCATGCTGGACAGGTCTGTAGTGTGATCAGCACAGTGCCCCATGCTGGACAGGGCTGTAGTGTGATCAGCACAGTGCCTCATGCTGGACAGGTCTGTAGTGTGATCAGCACAGTGCCCCATGCTGGACAGGACTGTAGTGTGATCAGCACAGTGCCTCATGCTGGACAGGTCTGTAGTGTGATCAGCACAGTGCCCCATGCTGGACAGGACTGTAGTGTGATCAGCACATTGCCCCATGATGGACAGGACTGTTGTGTGATCAGCACAGTGCCTCATGCTGGACAGGATTGTAGTGTGATCAGCACAGTGCCTCATGCTGGACAGGTCTGTAGTGTGATCAGCACAGTGCCCCATGCTGGACAGGACTGTAGTGTGATCAGCACAGTGCCTCATGATGGACAGGACTGTATTGTGATCAGCACAGTGCCTCATGCTGGACAGGACTGTATTGTGATCAGCACAGTGCCTCATGCTGGACAGGACTGTAGTGTGATCAGCACAGTGCCCCATGCTGGACAGGACTGTATTGTGATCAGCACAGTGCCTCATGCTGGACAGGACTGTAGTGTGATCAGCACAGTGCCCCATGATGGACAGGACTGTATTGTGATCAGCACAGTGCCTCATGCTGGACAGCACTGTAGTGTGATCAGCACAGTGCCCCATGCTGGACAGGACTGTAGTGTGATCAGCACAGTGCCCCATGCTGGACAGGGCTCCAGTGTGATCAGCACAGTGCCCCATGCTGGACAGGGCTCTAGTGTGATCAGCACAGTGCCTCATGCTGGACAGGGCTCTAGTGTGATCAGCAAAGTGCCTCATGCTGGACAGGACTGTACTGTTTTCAGAACAGTGCCCCATGCTGGACAGGACTGTAGTGTGATGAGCACAGTGCCTCATGCTGGACAGGACTGTAGTGTGATCAGCACAGTGCCTCATGCTGGACAGGGCTCTAGTGTGATCAGCAAAGTGCCTCATGCTGGACAGGACTGTACTGTTTTCAGAACAGTGCCCCATGCTGGACAGGACTGTAGTGTGATGAGCACAGTGCCTCATGCTGGACAGGAGTGCAGTGTGATCAGCACAGTGCCTCATGCTGGACAGGACTGTAGTGTGATCAGCACAGTGCCCTATGTTGGACAGGACTGTAGTGTGATCAGCACAGTGCCCTATGTTGGACAGGACTGTAGTGTGATCAGCACAGTGCCTCATGCTGGACAGGACTGTAGTGTGATCAGCACATTGCCCCATGCTGGACAGGACTGTATTGTGATCAGCACAGTGCCTCATGCTGGACAGGACTGTAGTGTGATCAGCACAGTGCCCCATGCTGGACAGGACTGTAGTGTGATCAGCACAGTGCCCCATGCTGGACAGGGCTCCAGTGTGATCAGCACAGTGCCCCATGCTGGACAGGGCTCTAGTGCGATCAGCAAAGTGCCTCATGCTGGACAGGACTGTACTGTTTTCAGAACAGTGCCCCATGCTGTACAGGACTGTAGTGTGATCAGCACAGTGCCTCATGCTGGACAGGTCTGTAGTGTGGTCAGCACAGTGCCTCATGCTGGACAGGACTGTAGTGTGATCAGCACAGTGCCCCATGCTGGACAGGACTGTAGTGTGATCAGCACAGTGCCCCATGCTGGACAGGACTGCATTGTGATCAGCACAGTGCCTCATGCTGGACAGGACTGTAGTGTGATCAGCACAGTGCCCCATGATGGACAGGACTGTATTGTGATCAGCACAGTGCCCCATGCTGGACAGGACTGTAGTGTGATCAGCACAGTGCCCCATGCTGGACAGGACTGTAGTGTGATCAGCACAGTGCCTCATGCTGGACAGGTCTGTAGTGTGATCAGCACAGTGCCCCATGCTGGACAGGGCTGTAGTGTGATCAGCACAGTGCCTCATGCTGGACAGGTCTGTAGTGTGATCAGCACAGTGCCCCATGCTGGACAGGACTGTAGTGTGATCAGCACAGTGCCTCATGCTGGACAGGTCTGTAGTGTGATCAGCACAGTGCCCCATGCTGGACAGGACTGTAGTGTGATCAGCACATTGCCCCATGATGGACAGGACTGTTGTGTGATCAGCACAGTGCCTCATGCTGGACAGGATTGTAGTGTGATCAGCACAGTGCCTCATGCTGGACAGGTCTGTAGCGTGATCAGCACAGTGCCCCATGCTGGACAGGACTGTAGTGTGATCAGCACAGTGCCTCATGATGGACAGGACTGTATTGTGATCAGCACAGTGCCTCATGCTGGACAGGACTGTATTGTGATCAGCACAGTGCCTCATGCTGGACAGGACTGTAGTGTGATCAGCACAGTGCCCCATGCTGGACAGGACTGTATTGTGATCAGCACAGTGCCTCATGCTGGACAGGACTGTAGTGTGATCAGCACAGTGCCCCATGATGGACAGGACTGTATTGTGATCAGCACAGTGCCTCATGCTGGACAGGACTGTAGTGTGATCAGCACAGTGCCCCATGCTGGACAGGACTGTAGTGTGATCAGCACAGTGCCCCATGCTGGACAGGGCTCCAGTGTGATCAGCACAGTGCCCCATGCTGGACAGGGCTCTAGTGTGATCAGCACAGTGCCTCATGCTGGACAGGGCTCTAGTGTGATCAGCAAAGTGCCTCATGCTGGACAGGACTGTACTGTTTTCAGAACAGTGCCCCATGCTGGACAGGACTGTAGTGTGATGAGCACAGTGCCTCATGCTGGACAGGACTGTAGTGTGATCAGCACAGTGCCTCATGCTGGACAGGGCTCTAGTGTGATCAGCAAAGTGCCTCATGATGGACAGGACTGTACTGTTTTCAGAACAGTGCCCCATGCTGGACAGGACTGTAGTGTGATGAGCACAGTGCCTCATGCTGGACAGGAGTGCAGTGTGATCAGCACAGTGCCTCATGCTGGACAGGACTGTAGTGTGATCAGCACAGTGCCCTATGTTGGACAGGACTGTAGTGTGATCAGCACAGTGCCCTATGTTGGACAGGACTGTAGTGTGATCAGCACAGTGCCTCATGCTGGACAGGACTGTATTGTGATCAGCACAGTGCCTCATGCTGGACAGGACTGTAGTGTGATCAGCACAGTGCCCCATGCTGGACAGGAATGTAGTTTGATCAGCACAGTGCCCCATGCTGGACAGGGCTCCAGTGTGATCAGCACAGTGCCCCATGCTGGACAGGGCTCTAGTGTGATCAGCAAAGTGCCTCATGGTGGACAGGACTGTACTGTTTTCAGAACAGTGCCCCATGCTGTACAGGACTGTAGTGTGATCAGCACAGTGCCTCATGCTGGACAGGGCTCTAGTGTGATCAGCAAAGTGCCTCATGCTGGACAGGACTGTACTGTTTTCAGAACAGTGCCCCATGCTGGACAGGACTGTAGTGTGATCAGCACAGTGCCTCATGCTGGACAGGACTGTAGTGTGATCAGCACAGTGCCTCATGCTGGACAGGGCTCTAGTGTGATCAGCAAAGTGCCTCATGCTGGACAGGACTGTACTGTTTTCGGAACATTGCCTCATGCTGGACAGGACTGTAGTGTGATCAGCACAGTGCCTCATGCTGGACAGGACTGTAGTGTGATCAGCACAGTACCCCATGCTGGACAGGGCTCTAGTGTGATGAGCACATTGCCCCATGCTGGACAGGGCTCTAGTGTGATCAGCACAGTGCCCCATGCTGGACAGGGCTCTAGTGTGATCAGCACAGTGCCCCATGCTGGACAGGACTGTAGTGTGATCAGCACAGTGCCCCATGCTGGACAGGACTGTAGTGTGATCAGCACATTGCCCCATGCTGGACAGGACTGTAGTGTGATCAGCACAATGCCCCATGCTGGACAGGACTGTAGTGTGATGAGCACATTGCCCCATGCTGGACAGGGCTCTAGTGTGATCAGCACAGTGCCCCATGCTGTACAGGGCTCTAGTGTGATCAGCACAGTGCCCCATGCTGGACAGGGCTCTAGTGTGATCAGCACAGTGCCCCATGCTGGACAGGACTGTAGTGTGATCAGCACAGTGCCTCATGCTGGACAGGGCTCTAGTGTGATCAGCAAAGTGCCTCATGCTGGACAGGACTGCACTGTTTTCAGAACAGTGCCCCATGCTGGACAGGACTGTAGTGTGATGAGCACAGTGCCTCATGCTGGACAGGACTGTAGTGTGATCAGCACAGTGCCTCATGCTGGACAGGGCTCTAGTGTGATCAGCAAAGTGCCTCATGCTGGACAGGACTGTACTGTTTTCAGAACAGTGCCCCATGCTGGACAGGACTGTAGTGTGATGAGCACAGTGCCTCATGCTGGACAGGAGTGCAGTGTGATCAGCACAGTGCCTCATGCTGGACAGGACTGTAGTGTGATCAGCACAGTGCCCTATGTTGGACAGGACTGTAGTGTGATCAGCACAGTGCCCTATGTTGGACAGGACTGTAGTGTGATCAGCACAGTGCCTCATGCTGGACAGGACTGTATTGTGATCAGCACAGTGCCTCATGCTGGACAGGACTGTAGTGTGATCAGCACAGTGCCCCATGCTGGACAGGACTGTAGTGTGATCAGCACAGTGCCCCATGCTGGACAGGGCTCCAGTGTGATCAGCACAGTGCCCCATGCTGGACAGGGCTCTAGTGTGATCAGCAAAGTGCCTCATGCTGGACAGGACTGTACTGTTTTCAGAACAGTGCCCCATGCTGTACAGGACTGTAGTGTGATCAGCACAGTGCCTCATGTTGGACAGGTCTGTAGTGTGGTCAGCACAGTGCCTCATGCTGGACAGGACTGTAGTGTGATCAGCACAGTGCCCCATGCTGGACAGGACTGTATTGTGATCAGCACAGTGCCTCATGCTGGACAGGACTGTAGTGTGATCAGCACATTGCCCCATGCTGGACAGGACTGTAGTGTGATGAGCACAGTGCCCCATGCTGGACAGGACTGTAGTGTGATCAGCACATTGCCTCATGCTGGACAGGACTGTAGTGTGATCAGCACAGTGCCCCATGCTGGACAGGACTGTAGTGTGATCAGCACAGTGCCCCATGCTGGACAGGGCTCCAGTGTGATCAGCACAGTGCCCCATGCTGGACAGGGCTCTAGTGTGATCAGCAAAGTGCCTCATGCTGGACAGGACTGTACTGTTTTCAGAACAGTGCCCCATGCTGGACAGGACTGTAGTGTGATGAGCACAGTGCCTCATGCTGGACAGGAGTGCAGTGTGATCAGCACAGTGCCTCATGCTGGACAGGACTGTAGTGTGATCAGCACAGTACCCTATGTTGGACAGGACTGTAGTGTGATCAGCACAGTGCCCTATGTTGGACAGGACTGTAGTGTGATCAGCACAGTGCCCCATGCTGGACAGGGCTCTAGTGTGATCAGCACAGTGCCCCATGCTGGACAGGGCTCTAGTGTGATCAGCACAGTGTCCCATGCTGGACAGGGCTCTAGTGTGATCAGCACAGTGCCCTATGTTGGACAGGACTGTAGTGTGATCAGCACAGTGCCCCATGCTGGACAGGACTGTAGTGTGATCAGCACAGTGCCCTATGTTGGACAGGACTGTAGTGTGATCAGCACAGTGCCCCATGCTGGACAGGGCTCTAGTGTGATCAGCACAGTGCCCCATGCTGGACAGGGCTCTAGTGTGATCAGCACAGTGCCCCATGCTGGACAGGACTGTAGTGTGATCAGCACAGTGCCCCATGCTGGACAGGACTGTAGTGTGATCAGCACATTGCCCCATGCTGGACAGGACTGTAGTGTGATCAGCACAGTACCCCATGCTGGACAGGACTGTAGTGTGATCAGCACAATGCCCCATGCTGGACAGGACTGTAGTGTGATGAGCACATTGCCTATTGCTGGACAGGGCTCTAGTGTGATCAGCACAGTGCCCCATGCTGGACAGGGCTCTAGTGTGATCAGCACAGTGCCCCATGCTGGACAGGGCTCTAGTGTGATCAGCACAGTGCCCCATGCTGGACAGGACTGTAGTGTGATCAGCACAGTGCCCCATGCTGGACAGGACTGTAGTGTGATCAGCACATTGCCCCATGCTGGACAGGACTGTAGTGTGATCAGCACAGTACCCCATGCTGGACAGGACTATAGTGTGATCAGCACAATGCCCCATGCTGGACAGGACTGTAGTGTGATCAGCACATTGCCCCATGCTGGACAGGACTGTAGTGTGATCAGCACATTGCCCCATGCTGGACAGGACTGTAGTGTGATCAGCACAGTACCCCACGCTGGACAGGGCTCTAGTGTGATCAGCACAATGCCCCATGCTGGACAGGACTGTAGTGTGATCAGCACACTGCCCCATGCTGGACAGGACTGTAGTGTGATCAGCACAGGGCCTCATGCTGGACAGGACTGTAGTGTGATCAGCACAGTGCCCCATGCTGGACAGGGCTCTAGTGTGATGAGCACAGTGCCCCATGCTGGACAGGGCTCTAGTATGGTCCGCACAATGCCCCATGCTGGACAGGGCTCTAGTGTGATGAGCACAGTGCCCCATGCTGGACTGGGCTCTAGTGTGATCAGCACAATGCCCCATGCTGGACAGGACTGTAGTGTGATCAGCACATTGCCCCATGCTGGACAGGACTGTAGTGTGATCAGCACATTGCCCCATGCTGGACAGGACTGTAGTGTGATCAGCACATTGCCCCATGCTGGACAGGACTGTAGTGTGATCAGCACAGTACCCCATGCTGGACAGGGCTCCAGTGTGATGAGCACAGTGCCCCATGCTGGACAGGACTGTAGTGTGATGAGCACAGTGCCCCATGCTGGACAGGATTGTAGTGTGATCAGCACAGTGCCTCATGCTGGACAGGACTGTAGTGTGATCAGCACAGTGCCTCATGCTGGACAGGACTGTAGTGTGATCAGCACAGTGCCCCATGCTGGACAGGGCTCTAGTGTGATGAGCACAGTGCCCCATGCTGGACAGGGCTCTAGTATGGTCCGCACAATGCCCCATGCTGGACAGGGCTCCAGTGTGATGAGCACAGTGCCCCATGCTGGACAGGGCTCTAGTGTGATCAGCACAATGCCCCATGCTGGACAGGACTGTAGTGTGATCAGCACAATGCCCCATGCTGGACAGGACTGTAGTGTGATCAGCACAATGCCCCATGCTGGACAGGACTGTAGTGTGATCAGCACAGTGCCCCATGCTGGACAGGGCTCTAGTGTGATCAGCACAATGCCCCATGCTACACAGGACTGTAGTGTGATCAGCACAGTGCCCCATGCTGGACAGGACTGTAGTGTGATCAGCACAGTGCCTCATGCTGGACAGGACTGTAGTGTGATCAGCACAGTGCCTCATGCTGGACAGGACTGTAGTGTGATCAGCACAGTGCCTCATGCTGGACAGGACTGTAGTGTGATCAGAACAGTGCCCCATGCTGGACGGGGCTGTAGTGTGATCAGCACAGTGCCTCATGCTGGACAGGACTGTAGTGTGATCAGCACCGTGCCCCATGCTGGACAGGACTGTAGTGTGATCAGCACAGTGCCCCATGCTGGACAGGACTGTAGTGTGATCAGCACAGTGCCTCATGCTGGACTGGACTGTAGTGTGAAGAGCACATTGCCTCATGCTGGACAGGGCTGTAGTGTGATCAGCACAGTGACCCATGCTGGACAGGACTGTAGTGTGATCAGCACAGTGCCTCATGCTGGACAGGACTGTAGTGTGATCAGCACAGTGCCCCATGCTGGACAGGACTGTAGTGTGATCAGCACAGTGCCCCATGCTGGACAGGACTGTAGTGTGATCAGCACAGTGCCCCATGCTGGACAGGTCTCCTGTGTGGTCAGCACAGTGCCTCATGCTGTACAGGACTGTAGTGTGCTCAGCACAGTACCCCATGCTGGACAGGGCTCCAGTGTGGTCAGCACAGTGCCCCATGCTGTCCAGGACTGTAGTGTGATCAGCACAGTGCCTCATGCTGGACAGGACTGTAGTGTGATCAGCACCGTGCCTCATGCTGGACAGGGCTCTAGTGTGATGAGCAAAGTGCCCCATGCTGGACAGGACTGTAGTGTGATGAGCAAAGTGCCCCATGCTGGACAGGACTGTAGTGTGATCAGCACAGTGCCCCATGCTGGACAGGACTGTAGTGTGATCAGCACAGTGCCTCATGCTGGACAGGACTGTAGTGTGATCAGCACCGTGCCCCATGCTGGACAGGGCTCTAGTGTGATCAGCACAGTGCCCCATGCTGGACAGGACTGTAGTGTGATCAGCACAGTGCCTCATGCTGGACAGGACTGTAGTGTGATCAGCACAGTGCCTCATGCTGGACAGGACTGTAGTGTGATCAGCACAGTGCCTCATGCTGGACAGGACTGTAGTGTGATTAGCACAGTGCCCCATGCTGTACAGGACTGTAGTGTGATGAGCACAGTGCCCCATGCTGGACAGGACTGTAGTGTGATCAGCACAGTGCCTCATGCTGGACAGGACCGTAGTGTGATGAGCACATTGCCCCATGCTGGACAGGACTGTAGTGTGAAGAGCACATTGCCTCATGCTGGACAGGGCTGTAGTGTGATCAGCACAGTGCCCCATGCTGGACAGGACTGTAGTGTGATCAGCACAGTGCCTCATGCTGGACAGGACTGTAGTGTGATGAGCAAAGTGCCCCATGCTGGACAGGGCTCTAGTGTGATCAGCACAGTGCCCCATGCTGGACAGGACTGTAGTGTCATCAGCACAGTGCCTCATGCTGGACAGGGCTCTAGTGTGATCAGCACAGTGCCTCATGCTGGACAGGGCTCTAGTGTGATCAGCACAGTGCCTCATGCTGGACAGGGCTCTAGTGTGATCAGCACAGTGCCTCATGCTGCACAGGACTGTAGTGTGATCAGCACAGTGCCTCATGCTGCACAGTACTGTAGTGTGATCAGCACAGTGCCTCATGCTGGATAGGGCTCTAGTGTGGTCAGCACAGTGCCCCATGCTGGACAGGACTGTAGTGTGATCAGCACATTGCCTCATGCTGGACAGGACTGTAGTGTGATGAGCACAGTGCCTCATGCTGGACTGGACTGTAGTGTGATCAGCACATTGCCTCATGCTGGACAGGACTGTAGTGTGATCAGCACATTGCCCCATGCTGGACAGGGCTGTAGTGTGATCAGCACATTGCCTCATGCTGGACAGGACTGTAGTGTGATCAGCACATTGCCCCATGCTGGACAGGGCTGTAGTGTGATCAGCACAGTGCCCCATGCTGGACAGGACTGTAGTGTGATCAGCACAGTGCCTCATGCTGGACAGGGCTCTAGTGTGATCAGCACAGTGCCCCATGCTGGACAGGACTGTAGTGTGATCAGCACAGTGCCCCATGCTGGACAGGACTGTAGTGTGATCAGCACAGTGCCTCAGGCTGGACATGACAGTAGTATGATCAGCACATTGCCCCATGCTGGACAGGACTGTAGTGTGATCAGCACAGTGCCTCATGCTGGACAGGAATGTAGTGTGATCAGCACAGTGCCCCATGCTGGACTGGACTGTAGTGTGATCAGCACAGTGCCTCATGCTGCACAGGACTGTAGTGTGATCAGCACATTGTCCCATGCTGGACAGGAGTGCAGTGTGATCAGCACATTGCCCCATGCTGGACAGGACTGTAGTGTGATCAGCACAGTGCCCTATGTTGGACAGGACTGTAGTGTGATCAGCACAGTGCCCTATGTTGGACAGGACTGTAGTGTGATCAGCACAGTGCCTCATGCTGGACAGGACTGTAGTGTGATCAGCACATTGCCTCATGCTGGACAGGACTGTAGTGTGATCAGCACATTGCCTCATGCTGGACAGGACTGTTGTGTGATCAGCACAGTGCCCCATGCTGGACAGGACTGTAGTGTGATCAGCACATTGCCTCATGCTGGACAGGAGTGCAGTGTGATCAGCACAGTGCCCTATGTTGGACAGGACTGTAGTGTGATCAGCACAGTGCCTCATGCTGGACAGGACTGTAGTGTGATCAGCACAGTGCCTCATGCTGGACAGGACTGCAGTGTGATCAGCACAGTGCCCTATGTTGGACAGGACTGTAGTGTGATCAGCACAGTGCCCCATGCTGGACAGGAGTGCAGTGTGATCAGCACAGTGCCCTATGTTGGACAGGACTGTAGTGTGATCAGCACAGTGCCTCATGCTGCACAGGACTGTAGTGTGATGAGCACAGTGCCCCATGCTGGACAGGACTGTAGTGTGATCAGCACAGTACCCCATGCTGGACAGGGCTCTAGAGTGATCAGCACAGTGCCTCATGCTGGACAGGACTGTAGTGTGATCAGCACATTGCCCCATGCTGGACAGGACTGTAGTGTGATCTGCACAGTGCCCCATGCTGGACAGGACTGTAGTGTGATCAGCACATTGCCCCATGCTGGACAGGACTGTAGTGTGATCAGCACAGTGCCTCATGCTGGACAGGACTGTAGTGTGATCAGCACAGTGCCTCATGCTGGACTGGACTGTTGTGTGATCAGCACAGTGCCTCATGCTGGACAGGACTGTAGTGTGATCAGCACAGTGCCTCATGCTGGACAGGACTGTAGTGTGATGAGCACAGTGCCCTATGTTGGACAGGACTGTAGTGTGATCAGCACAGTGCCTCATGCTGGACAGGAGTGCAGTGTGATCAGCACAGTGCCCTATGTTGGACAGGACTGTAGTGTGATCAGCACAGTGCCTCATGCTGGACAAGACTGTAGTGTGATCAGCACAGTGCCTCATGCTGGACAGGACTGTAGTGTGATGAGCACAGTGCCCTATGCTGGACAGGACTGCAGTGTGATGAGCACAGTGCCTCATGCTGGACAGGAGTGCAGTGTGATCAGCACAGTGCCCTATGTTGGACAGGACTGTAGTGTGATCAGCACAGTGCCTCATGCTGGACAAGACTGTAGTGTGATCAGCACAGTGCCTCATGCTGGACAGGACTGTAGTGTGATCAGCACATTGCCCCATGCTGGACAGGACTGTAGTGTGATCAGCACATTGCCCCATGCTGGACAGGACTGTAGTGTGATCAGCACAGTACCCCATGCTGGACAGGGCTCCAGTGTGATGAGCACAGTGCCCCATGCTGGACAGGACTGTAGTGTGATGAGCACAGTGCCCCATGCTGGACAGGATTGTAGTGTGATCAGCACAGTGCCTCATGCTGGACAGGACTGTAGTGTGATCAGCACAGTGCCTCATGCTGGACAGGACTGTAGTGTGATCAGCACAGTGCCCCATGCTGGACAGGGCTCTAGTGTGATGAGCACAGTGCCCCATGCTGGACAGGGCTCTAGTATGGTCCGCACAATGCCCCATGCTGGACAGGGCTCCAGTGTGATGAGCACAGTGCCCCATGCTGGACAGGGCTCTAGTGTGATCAGCACAATGCCCCATGCTGGACAGGACTGTAGTGTGATCAGCACAATGCCCCATGCTGGACAGGACTGTAGTGTGATCAGCACAATGCCCCATGCTGGACAGGACTGTAGTGTGATCAGCACAGTGCCCCATGCTGGACAGGGCTCTAGTGTGATCAGCACAATGCCCCATGCTACACAGGACTGTAGTGTGATCAGCACAGTGCCCCATGCTGGACAGGACTGTAGTGTGATCAGCACAGTGCCTCATGCTGGACAGGACTGTAGTGTGATCAGCACAGTGCCTCATGCTGGACAGGACTGTAGTGTGATCAGCACAGTGCCTCATGCTGGACAGGACTGTAGTGTGATCAGAACAGTGCCCCATGCTGGACGGGGCTGTAGTGTGATCAGCACAGTGCCTCATGCTGGACAGGACTGTAGTGTGATCAGCACCGTGCCCCATGCTGGACAGGACTGTAGTGTGATCAGCACAGTGCCCCATGCTGGACAGGACTGTAGTGTGATCAGCACAGTGCCTCATGCTGGACTGGACTGTAGTGTGAAGAGCACATTGCCTCATGCTGGACAGGGCTGTAGTGTGATCAGCACAGTGACCCATGCTGGACAGGACTGTAGTGTGATCAGCACAGTGCCTCATGCTGGACAGGACTGTAGTGTGATCAGCACAGTGCCCCATGCTGGACAGGACTGTAGTGTGATCAGCACAGTGCCCCATGCTGGACAGGACTGTAGTGTGATCAGCACAGTGCCCCATGCTGGACAGGTCTCCTGTGTGGTCAGCACAGTGCCTCATGCTGTACAGGACTGTAGTGTGCTCAGCACAGTACCCCATGCTGGACAGGGCTCCAGTGTGGTCAGCACAGTGCCCCATGCTGTCCAGGACTGTAGTGTGATCAGCACAGTGCCTCATGCTGGACAGGACTGTAGTGTGATCAGCACCGTGCCTCATGCTGGACAGGGCTCTAGTGTGATGAGCAAAGTGCCCCATGCTGGACAGGACTGTAGTGTGATGAGCAAAGTGCCCCATGCTGGACAGGACTGTAGTGTGATCAGCACAGTGCCCCATGCTGGACAGGACTGTAGTGTGATCAGCACAGTGCCTCATGCTGGACAGGACTGTAGTGTGATCAGCACCGTGCCCCATGCTGGACAGGGCTCTAGTGTGATCAGCACAGTGCCCCATGCTGGACAGGACTGTAGTGTGATCAGCACAGTGCCTCATGCTGGACAGGACTGTAGTGTGATCAGCACAGTGCCTCATGCTGGACAGGACTGTAGTGTGATCAGCACAGTGCCTCATGCTGGACAGGACTGTAGTGTGATTAGCACAGTGCCCCATGCTGTACAGGACTGTAGTGTGATGAGCACAGTGCCCCATGCTGGACAGGACTGTAGTGTGATCAGCACAGTGCCTCATGCTGGACAGGACCGTAGTGTGATGAGCACATTGCCCCATGCTGGACAGGACTGTAGTGTGAAGAGCACATTGCCTCATGCTGGACAGGGCTGTAGTGTGATCAGCACAGTGCCCCATGCTGGACAGGACTGTAGTGTGATCAGCACAGTGCCTCATGCTGGACAGGACTGTAGTGTGATGAGCAAAGTGCCCCATGCTGGACAGGGCTCTAGTGTGATCAGCACAGTGCCCCATGCTGGACAGGACTGTAGTGTCATCAGCACAGTGCCTCATGCTGGACAGGGCTCTAGTGTGATCAGCACAGTGCCTCATGCTGGACAGGGCTCTAGTGTGATCAGCACAGTGCCTCATGCTGGACAGGGCTCTAGTGTGATCAGCACAGTGCCTCATGCTGCACAGGACTGTAGTGTGATCAGCACAGTGCCTCATGCTGCACAGTACTGTAGTGTGATCAGCACAGTGCCTCATGCTGGATAGGGCTCTAGTGTGGTCAGCACAGTGCCCCATGCTGGACAGGACTGTAGTGTGATCAGCACATTGCCTCATGCTGGACAGGACTGTAGTGTGATGAGCACAGTGCCTCATGCTGGACTGGACTGTAGTGTGATCAGCACATTGCCTCATGCTGGACAGGACTGTAGTGTGATCAGCACATTGCCCCATGCTGGACAGGGCTGTAGTGTGATCAGCACATTGCCTCATGCTGGACAGGACTGTAGTGTGATCAGCACATTGCCCCATGCTGGACAGGGCTGTAGTGTGATCAGCACAGTGCCCCATGCTGGACAGGACTGTAGTGTGATCAGCACAGTGCCTCATGCTGGACAGGGCTCTAGTGTGATCAGCACAGTGCCCCATGCTGGACAGGACTGTAGTGTGATCAGCACAGTGCCCCATGCTGGACAGGACTGTAGTGTGATCAGCACAGTGCCTCAGGCTGGACATGACAGTAGTATGATCAGCACATTGCCCCATGCTGGACAGGACTGTAGTGTGATCAGCACAGTGCCTCATGCTGGACAGGAATGTAGTGTGATCAGCACAGTGCCCCATGCTGGACAGGACTGTAGTGTGATCAGCACAGTGCCTCATGCTGCACAGGACTGTAGTGTGATCAGCACATTGTCCCATGCTGGACAGGAGTGCAGTGTGATCAGCACATTGCCCCATGCTGGACAGGACTGTAGTGTGATCAGCACAGTGCCCTATGTTGGACAGGACTGTAGTGTGATCAGCACAGTGCCCTATGTTGGACAGGACTGTAGTGTGATCAGCACAGTGCCTCATGCTGGACAGGACTGTAGTGTGATCAGCACATTGCCTCATGCTGGACAGGACTGTAGTGTGATCAGCACATTGCCTCATGCTGGACAGGACTGTTGTGTGATCAGCACAGTGCCCCATGCTGGACAGGACTGTAGTGTGATCAGCACATTGCCTCATGCTGGACAGGAGTGCAGTGTGATCAGCACAGTGCCCTATGTTGGACAGGACTGTAGTGTGATCAGCACAGTGCCTCATGCTGGACAGGACTGTAGTGTGATCAGCACAGTGCCTCATGCTGGACAGGACTGCAGTGTGATCAGCACAGTGCCCTATGTTGGACAGGACTGTAGTGTGATCAGCACAGTGCCCCATGCTGGACAGGAGTGCAGTGTGATCAGCACAGTGCCCTATGTTGGACAGGACTGTAGTGTGATCAGCACAGTGCCTCATGCTGCACAGGACTGTAGTGTGATGAGCACAGTGCCCCATGCTGGACAGGACTGTAGTGTGATCAGCACAGTACCCCATGCTGGACAGGGCTCTAGAGTGATCAGCACAGTGCCTCATGCTGGACAGGACTGTAGTGTGATCAGCACATTGCCCCATGCTGGACAGGACTGTAGTGTGATCTGCACAGTGCCCCATGCTGGACAGGACTGTAGTGTGATCAGCACATTGCCCCATGCTGGACAGGACTGTAGTGTGATCAGCACAGTGCCTCATGCTGGACAGGACTGTAGTGTGATCAGCACAGTGCCTCATGCTGGACTGGACTGTTGTGTGATCAGCACAGTGCCTCATGCTGGACAGGACTGTAGTGTGATCAGCACAGTGCCTCATGCTGGACAGGACTGTAGTGTGATGAGCACAGTGCCCTATGTTGGACAGGACTGTAGTGTGATCAGCACAGTGCCTCATGCTGGACAGGAGTGCAGTGTGATCAGCACAGTGCCCTATGTTGGACAGGACTGTAGTGTGATCAGCACAGTGCCTCATGCTGGACAAGACTGTAGTGTGATCAGCACAGTGCCTCATGCTGGACAGGACTGTAGTGTGATGAGCACAGTGCCCTATGCTGGACAGGACTGCAGTGTGATGAGCACAGTGCCTCATGCTGGACAGGAGTGCAGTGTGATCAGCACAGTGCCCTATGTTGGACAGGACTGTAGTGTGATCAGCACAGTGCCTCATGCTGGACAAGACTGTAGTGTGATCAGCACAGTGCCTCATGCTGGACAAGACTGTAGTGTGATCAGCACAGTGCCCTATGTTGGACAGGACTGTAGTGTGATCAGCACAGTGCCCTATGTTGGACAGGACTGTAGTGTGATCAGCACAGTGCCTCATGCTGGACAGGAGTGCAGTGTGATCAGCACAGTGCCCTATGTTGGACAGGACTGTAGTGTGATCAGCACAGTGCCTCATGCTGGACAAGACTGTAGTGTGATCAGCACAGTGCCTCATGCTGGACAATACTGTAGTATGATCAGCACAGTGCCCCATGCTGGACAAGACTGTAGTATGATCAGCACAGTGCCCCATGCTGGACAGGGGTCGAGTGTGGTCAGCTCAGTGCCCCATATTGGACAGGGATCTTGTATGTTCAGCACAGTGCACCATGTTGAATAGAGATCTAGTGTGGTCAGCACAGTGCCACATGTCGGACAGGGATTTGTGTGGTCAGCACAGAGCCCCATGCTGCACAGGCAGAGTGCCCAATGCAGGGCAGGACTGTAGTGTGATCAGCACAGTGCCTCATGCTGGACAGGACTCTGTTGTGGTCAGCACATTTTCCATGTTGTACATGACTGTAGTGTGATCAGCACAGTGCCCCTGCTGGGCATGTCGCTAGTGTGGTCAGCACAGTGCTCCATTTTGGGCAGGTCACTCCTGTGATCAGCACATTGCCCCATGCTAGGTAGGGCTCCATTGTGGTCAGCACAGTGCCCCATGCTTTACAGTGCTCGAGAGAGGTCAGCACAGCGCCCCATGCTGGGAAGGGATCAAATGTTGTCAGCACAGTGCCCCATGCTTTACAGTGCTCTCGAGTGGTCAACACAGCGCCCCATGCTGGGAAGGGATCAAATCTGGTCAGCACCGTGCCCCATGTTGGAAAGACGCTCGTGTGGCCAGCACAGTGCCCCATGCTGGAAAGATTCTAGTGTGGTCAGCACAGAGCCCCATGCTGGGCAGGGTTATAGTGTGGTCAGCACAGTGCCCCATGATGGGCAGTGTTCCAGTGTGGTCAGCACAGTGCCCTATGCTGGTCAGGGTTCTAGTGTGTACAGCACAGAGCCCCATTCAGGTCAGGGTTCTAGTGTGCACAGCACAGAGCCCCATGCTGGGCAGGGTTCCAGTGTGATCAGCACAGTGCCCCATGCTGGGCAGGGTTCCAGTCTGGTCAGCATAGTGCCCCATGCTTTACAGTGCTCTGCAGTGGTCAGCACAGTGCCCCATGCTGGAAAGACGCTAGTGTGGTCAGCACAGTGCCTCATGCTGGAAGGATTCTAGTGTGGTCAGCACAGTGCCCCATGCTGGGCAGGGTTCTAGTGTGGTCAGCACAGTGCCCCATGCTGGGCAGGGTTCTAGTGTGGTCAGCACAGTGCCTCATGCTGGACAGGACTGTAGTGTGATCAGCACTGTGCTTCATCCTGGACAGGACTCTAGAGTGGTCAGCACAGTGCCCCATGCTCGGCAGGACTGTAGTGTGATCAGCACAGTGCCTCAAGCTGGACAGGACTCTAGTGTGGTCAGCACAGTGCTCCATGTTGCGCAGGTCACTAGTGTGATCAGCACATTGCCCCATGCTAGGTAGGGCTCCAGTGTGGTCAGCACTTGCCTCCTCGTGCTGGGCAGGACTCCAGTTGGTCAGCACAGTGCCCCATGCTTTACAGTGCGCCAGAGAGGTCAGCACAGCGCCCCATGCTGGGAAGGGATCAAATGTGGTCAGCACCGTGCCCCATGCTGGAAAGACGCTAGTGTGGTCAGCACAGTGCCCCATGCTGGAAAGACGCTAGTGTGGTCAGCACAGTGCCCCATGCTGGAAAGATTCTAGTGTGGTCAGCACAGAGCCCCATGCTGGTCAGGGTTATCGTGTGGTCAGCACAGTGCCCCGTATTGGACAGAGATCTAGTGTGTTCAGCACAATGCCCCAGGTTGGATATGGGTTCCAGTGTGCTCAGCACAATGCCCCATGCTGGACTGGGCACTAGCGTGATCTGCACAGTGCCCCATGCTGGGCTGGTCGTTAGTGTGGTCAGCACAGTGCCCTATGCTGGAAAGATTCTAGTGTGGTCAGCACAGAGCCCCATGCTGGTCAGGGTTATCGTGTGGTCAGCACAGTGCCCCGTATTGGACAGAGATCTAGTGTGTTCAGCACAATGCCCCAGGTTGGATATGGGTTCCAGTGTGCTCAGCACAATGCCCCATGCTGGACTGGGCACTAGCGTGATCTGCACAGTGCCCCATGCTGGGCTGGTCGTTAGTGTGGTCAGCACAGTGCCCTATGCTGGACAGGACTGTCGTGTGATCAGCACAGTGCCCCATGCTGGACAGGACTGGAGTGACGTCAGCACAGTGCCCTATGCTGGACAGGGCTCGAGTGTTGTCAGCACAGTGCCCCATGCTGGACAGGGATCCAGTGTGGTCAGCACTGTGCCCCATTCTGGACAGGACTTTAGTGTGGTCAGCATAGTGCCCCATGCTAGCCAGGGCTCTAGTGTGGTTAGCAATGTGCCCGATGCTGGACAGGACTGTCGTGTGATCAGCACAGTGCCCCATGCTGTACAGGGCTCTAGTGTGGTCAGCACAGTGCCCCATGCTGGACAGGATTGTCGTGTGATCAGCACAGTGCCTCATGCTGCACAGGGCTCTCGTGTGATCAGCACAGTGCCCCATGCTGTGCAGGACTGCAGTGTGATCAGCACAGTGCCCCATGCTGTACAGGGCTCTAGTGTGGTCAGCACAGTGCCCCATGCTGGACAGGATTGTAGTGTGATCAGCACAGTGCCCCATGCTGTACAGGGCTCTAGTGTGGTCAGCACAGTGCCCCATGCTGGACAGGATTGTAGTGTGATCAGCACAGTGCCTCATGCTGCACAGGGCTCTAGTGTGGTCAGCACAGTGCCCCATGCTGGACAGGACTGTCGTGTGATCAGCACAGTGACCCATTCAGGGCAGGACTCTAGTTTGGCCAGCACATTGCCCCATGCTTGGCAGGGCTCTAGTGTGGTCAGCACAGTGCCCCATGCTGGACAGGACTGTCGTGTGATCAGCACAGTGACCCATTCAGGGCAGGACTCTAGTTTGGCCAGCACATTGCCCCATGCTGGGCTGGGCGTTAGTGAGGTCAGCACAGTGCCCCATGCTGGGCTGTGTTCTAGTGTGGTCAGCATGGTGCCCGATGCTGGGTAGGGTTCGTGTGTGGTCAGCACCGTTCCCATTTGCTGGGTGGGGTTCGTGTGTGGTCAGCACGGTGCTCCATGCTGGGCATGGTTCTAGTGTGGTCAGCTCCGTTCCCATTTGCTGGGTAGGGTTCTCGTGTGGTCAGCATGGTGCCCTATGCTGGGTAGTGTTCCAGTGTTGTCAGCATGGTGCCCCATGCTGGGCAGGGTTCTAGTGTGGTCAGCACTGTGCCCGATGTTGGGCACGTCTGTAGTGTGGTCAGCATAGTTACCCATGTTGGACAGGGCTCCCGTGTGGCCATGGCATTCCTCCATTTTGGGCAGGGCTCTAATATGGTCAGCACTGTGACCCATGACGGGCAGGGCTTTGGTGTGGTTAACACTGTGCCTCATGCTGGACAGGGTTCTAGTGTGGTCATTACATGTCCCATGTTGTGCCAGTCTCTCGCCCAGGCTAATTGACCATGTGCTGTTAGTGTGAGGAGGGGTTTGAATTGACATCAATCAACTATTCCGACATCTTTGACAGACGTCTTTCTAGCTTCGTCTGTGCACGTCTACTGACCGCCTGTGTTAGTCACGCTCAGCTGAACATACATTTAGCAGCACGAGTGTTATGTAAAAGGACCAGGCATCCAACTTACAGGTGTGGGTGTTTTGACTTACTTCTGCTATTGTAAAGTCAGTGGAGGTGCTGTGGATGGCTTTCTGGAGGTTATGTTGTGAGTTGCTACAGACATTCAGGGTTGACAGAGGATTTCGTGACCGAACTCTGCATGAGATATGGGGACTGTAATTAGTGCCTCTGGAGATGTGTTTCTCTGGGAATTCCTGGACGTAGGTAGATCTTATAATCCATGTTGAGGAGGGAGACCGGACGCCCGTTCTTAAGCAAGCAGAGATCATCCCTTTTCAGCAACAGGATGACAACCGCCCTGTGCCACGAGAGGGGCACCCCCGAGTCGCCAGGCTTTCCCCCAGGAACTGCACGTTATTGTCCTCAGGACGTATCCCAATGCCCCGAGGAACTCCACGGTGGCCCCGTCCAGCCCCGGCGATTTGCCCATTCAGTGCTGGTGGAGGGCACCGTACAATTGTGCTAATGTGAGCGGAGTCTCCAATCCTTTGGCGACCTCCAGTCTGATCTTTGGCAGGTCCTCCTACAAAACTCTACACGTGTCCTCGCTGGACGGGTCCGGAGAGAGCAATGCACTGTTATAGGCTCGGACCAATATTCCCATTCCCTCCGGATCCATCGTCTGCCAGCTGCTCGAAGAGCTGCTTATGCACCCTCTGCCAATTTTCCATTGAGTAGAAGAAGGGTGAGGCGCAGTTCAAATCTTCCAGGATCTGGATCCGCGACCTCACGTACACGCCTCGTGAGCTGCAGGTCCCTCAGCGCGCCCTCTTCTCTTTGTACACCTGCCACAGGATGGGGTCTGTGATGGCCTGACCGAGATGGGACTCCAAGTCAAGCACCTCCCTCTCTAGAAGCTCGATCTCGGCTTCCCGCCTCTTGGTCGACACCTTCGTGTTCTCTTGACAGAAGACGCGGATGTGAGTCTTGACCACATCCCACCATAGCCTCAAGTAGAGGAAGCCTCCCTGCTTCCTTCTCCAGTCAGCCCAGAATCGACGGAATGAGTCACAGAATCACTCGTCCTCCAGCAGCCATTTGTTAAAAGTGCCATTACAGGGACCCGTCCCGTGTGCGGAGTGGAGTGAATTCCTCCCACATCAGGTGGTGGTCCGAGCACGGAACCAGCCACTTGGAGGCCACCGAGATGCAGGAGGCGTATGCCTGTAAAATGTAGAGGCGGTCAATTCCGGTACCCTTCTTCTGAGTCCTCCAGACGAAAGCACTGGAGTTGGGATGGAGATTCCACCAGGCGTCCACTAATTTGAGGTAGTTGATCCATCAAGTCACCCTGCTACTCCAGGAGCCAGGTGGCTTCATCTCCCGGAACGGTGTGGGTTTCCTGCATAAAACCCATCACAAATCTCCCTTCCCTGAGGATTGTGAGATTGTGAAAACGGCTGAGAGACCCCCTGCTGCTGTTGATGTTGAGGCTGGCTATGGACATCTTCATGTCAAAAATACCACCATCCTGTCACCAATACCATACTGTGAGGAGAGAGTGGAACTGCTCATCGCCTTGCACTCCCCCAGCAACCCCGAGAGGAACACATTGAACAGGCATCGCACGACTTTTTTCATGTCTGCACATTTGCAACCCTCCTTGAGGGCAAGACGGACAGACCAGATGATCAGCGCCAGCTACACACACTGGTCAAGGGGCGGCTGAACTTCCCTGCAAGCAGCAAGGAAGTCCCGGAGTTCTACAATGGGGATGAGAGGAGACTTGGTTGGAGGCAGGAGGGAGTGCACCGCCTCACTGGCAATGGATTCAAGGTCGTCCTCCGTGCCCCTCACCGAGACTCCATCCTCCTCCGTGCCGTCACCGCCAGTGGCCGACACACCCACCACACAATGTGGTGTGGACATCCCGGCCACGCCAGCGAGTCTCACCTCCCTCATGATCACATCCCCAGGATCGGTGGTGGAGGAGTCATTCCTATATTCCTCTGGGGAAACTGGGAATATGAATGCCTGTGGTTGAGGACAGCCTCTCCCCCTCAGTGCCCGGGCTTGTGATCAGCCTCGGGGGAGGCAGTTGTTTCTTGACTCTGGAAATCCAGCCGGAGCGAGACCCGAGGTAGAGAGAGGAGGCCATCTCCCACCCTGCCAGCGCCACAGTACCAGCAGACAGAGCACTGTTAACATTATTCAAATCAACCTCCGAGTCAGATCCATCCTGGATGACAGCAACAGGCGCCGAGAGCGTTGACCCTCACAGATCTCAGCCCCACCCAGGACACCGGACCAAGTGGGAGATGGAATGATTTCTCCTGGTGGATCCACAGGCTCCCCCATCAGGGGAGGGGCCCTTTACCACTCCCCCGCCCCACCTCGGGTGTTGCGAATGGTACAGAGGCTTCTGTCCCCACTCCATTTTATGGGATAGAAAGCTGTGACTTAGGGCTCGAGCCCCAATGGTGCTGGTAGTGCGGGGAGTCCGAGGACCCGCCAGGAGACTGACCCTGTTCCTCTCGGCAATCTGCAGTGGAGGGATGCCTCCTCCTCTTATTCATGGAGAGGTGAGGAGATTCAGAGACCTCAGTCTCACGAGACATCTGTGTTTATCCCTCCACACCCTCAGCAGTGTAGAGGGAGATTTACTCTCGATCTGACCCTCAGGCCCGTTTTGTTTTTTTGTCCAGGGGGACTTTATTCGCCAGGACCCCTTTATTTAAATTTTGAATTAAGTTTATTAAAAACAGATAAATAAACCAAAAACTCAAATTAAAATGCCATTCTCGGCATTAAAGATGCATCCCAGCCCCTGCGGTACCCACCGATGGTGGAAGGCCTCAAGTGTGCCAGATTCTGAATAGATCCCTGTTAAAGACAGGAACTTCAGTCCATGTCATCCACACCCATAGCGGCAGGAGGTGGAAAGAGGGTCTTCAAGGTTTTTACCTACAGGAACAATCAAAGTACCAGAGCTCACATTTCCTCTGTCCCTGAGTGTCATTACTCATTATCCCCCCTGGAGGAACACCTCTCTCACTCTCTCCCCCTCTCTCTCTCTCTGTCTCTCTCTCTCACTCATTCTCTCTCTCACTCTCTCTCTCTCTCTCTGTCTCTCTTTCTTTCTTTCTCTCTGTCTCCTTCCCAGCAGAAAGCAATTGCTTTTAACACATCAACATCCACGTGATCAAAACTTTTGTCCTCCCCACTCACACCAATTTAAAATATAACTATACACACATGTTAAACAACCAACTACATTCAGACAGCATGCAGGACCAGACGTAACTGACCGTAATAGACACTGGCTGAGACAGACAAAGAAATCAAACAGGAAACGTCAAATACAAAAACAGACCCACTTACTCAAACACAAGCTTTTCCTCCTGTTATTCTCAGACAGTGTTTAAGCCGTACTGTGGCTCCGAAAGATTTCCTTTCCTTTTATATCTCAGGGAAAGACAGGGTGGATAGCAAGAAGTTTTTTCCCAGAGTGGGGGATTCAATTGCAAGGGGACACGAGTTCAAAGTGAAAGGTGAAAACTTTAGGGGGGATATGCGTGGAAAGTTCTTTACGCAGAGGGTGGTGGGTGCCTGGAACGCATTGCTGGTGGAGGTGGTAGACGCGGGCACGATAGCGTCTTTTAAGATGTATCTAGACAGATACATGAATGGGCAGGAAGTAAAGAGATACAGACCATTAGAAAATAGGCAACAGGTTTAGATAGAGGATTTGGATCGGCGTAGGCTTGGAGGGCCGAAGGGCCTGTTCCTGTGCTGTAATTTTCTTTGTTTTTTGTTAACGTCACACGTGACTTGGTGGGATTGAGAGTAACAGACTGTTCCATTCGGTGTTGTCACCACATTAACGGGACAGCCTGTCAAGGAGGTTACCTTAACGGGACAGATTGGTAAACGTTCTCCCTCTCCAACATTGTCCCCCTCCGAGGCCTCCTGCTCCGTTTTAGTGCCACCTGTGTGACACTCTGCTTTTTGTGAAGGCTGCTACACCCACCTGGGAGCTGCTTTCCCTCTGGGTTTGCAATCACTGAATGTTAGACCTTTACTGTGCATGCTCTGTCTTCAGGTGGGGTCACTCCTGTTACTCCCTAAGGACACCTCTAGAATCCTATAAATTTTTTTTTTAGAACATTGCAGCGCAGTACAGGCCCTTCGGCCCTCGATGTTGCGCCGACCTGTGAAACCATCTGACCTACACTATTCCATTTTCATCCATATGTCTATCCAATGTCCACTTAAATGCCCTTAAAGTTGGCGAATCTACTACTGCTGCAGGCAGGGCGTTCCACGCCCTTACTACTCTCTGAGTAAAGAAACTACCTCTCACATCTGTCCGATATCTATCACCCCTCAACTTGAAGCTATGTTCCCTCGTGTTTGCCATCACCATCCGAGGAAAAAGACGCTCAGTATCCACCCTATCTAACCTTCTGATTATCTTATATGTCTCTATTAAGTCACCTCTCCTCCTCCTTCTCTCCAACGAAAACAACCTCAAGTCCCTCAGCCTTTCCTCGTAAGACCTTCCCTCCATACCAGGCAACATCCAAGTAAATCTCCTCTGCACCCTTTCCATAGCTTCCATATCCTTCCTATAATTCGGTGATCAGAACTGCACGCAATACTCCAGGTGCGGTCTCACCAGAGTTTTGTACAGCTGCAGCATGACCTCGTGGCTCCGAAACTCGATCCCCCCTACTAATAAAAGCTAACACACCATATGCCTTCTTAACAGCCCTATTAACCTGGTTAGCAACCTTCAGGGATTTATGCACCTGGACACCAAGATCTCTCTGTTCATCTACACTACCAAGAATCTTCCCATTAGCCCAGTACTCTGCATTCCTGTTACTCCTTCCAAAGTGAATCACCTCACACTTTTCCGCATTAAACTCCATTTGCCATCTCTCAGCCCAGCTCTGCAGCCTATCTATGTCTCTCTGTACCCTACAACATCCTTCGGCACTATCCACAACTCCGCCGACCTTAGTGTCATCTGCAAATTTACTAACCCACCCTTCTACACCCTCTTCCAGGTCATTTATAACAATGACAAACAGCAGTGGCCCCAAAACAGATCCTTGCGGTACACCACTAGTAACTAAACTCCAGGATGAACATTTGCCATCAACCCTCTGTCTTCTTTCAGCTAGCCAATTTCTGATCCAAAGCTCTAAATCACCTTCAACCCCATACTTCCGTATTTTCTGCAATAGCCTACCGTGGGGAACCTTATCAAACGCCTTACTGAAATCCATATACACCACATCCACTGCTTTACCCTCATCCACCTGTTTGGTCACCTTCTCGAAAAACTCAATAAGGTTTGTGAGGCACGACCTACCCATCACAAAACCGTGCTGACTATCTCTAATGTACTTATTCTTTTCAAGATGATTATAAATCCTGTCTCTTATAACCTTTTCCAACATTTTACCCACAACCGAAGTAAGGCTCACAGGTCTATAATTACCAGGGCTGTCTCGTCTCCCCTTCTTGAACAAGGGGACAACATTTGCAATCCTCCAGTCTTCCGGCACTATTCCTGTCGACAATGACGACATAAAGATCAAGGACAAAGGCTCTGCAATCTCCTCCCTCGCTTCCCAGAGAATCCTAGGATAAATCCCATCTGGCCCAGGGGACTTATCTATTTTCACACCTTCCAAAATTGCTAACACCTCCTCCTTGTGAACCTCAATCCCATCTAGCCTCGTAGCCTGAATCTCAGTATTCTCAACAACATTTTCTTTCTCTACTGTAAATACTGACGCAAAATATTCATTTAACACTTCCCCTATCTCCTCTGATTCCACACACAACTTCCCACTACTATCCTTGATTGGCCCTAATCTAACTCTAGTCATTCTTTTATTCCTGATATACCTATAGAAAGCCTTAGGGTTTTCCCTGATCCTATCCACCAATGACTTCTCGTGTCCTCTCCTTGCTCTTCTTAGCTCTCCCTTTAGATCCTTCCTGGCTAGCTTGTAGCTCTCAAGCGCCCTAACTGAGCCTTCACGTCTCATCCTAACATAAGCCTTCTTCTTCCTCTTGACAAGCGCTTCAACTTCTTTAGTAAACCATGGCTCCCTCGCACGACAACTTCCTCCCTGCCTCACAGGTACATACTTATCAAGGACACGCAGTAGCTGCTCCTTGAATAAGCTCCACATTTCGATTGTTCCCATCCCCTGCAGTTTCCTTCCCCATCCTACGTATCCTAAATCTTGCCTAATCGCATCATAATTTCCTTTCCCCCAGTTATAATTCTTGCCCTGCGGTATATACCTGCCCCTGCCCATCGCTAAGGTAAACCTAACCGAATTGTGATCACTATCACCAAAGTGCTCACCTACATCTAAATCTAACACCTGGCCGGGTTCATTTCCCAGTACCAAATCCAATGTGGCATCGCCCCTGGTTGGCCTGTCTCCATACTGTGTCAGAAAACCCTCCTGCACACACTGGACAAAAACTGACCCATCTAAAGTACTCGAACTATAGTATTTCCAGTCGATATTTGGAAAGTTAAAGTCCCCCATAACAACTACCCTGTTACTCTCGCCCCTGTCGAGAATCATCTTCGCTATCCTTTCCTCTACATCTCTGGAACTATTCGGAGGTCTATAAAAGACTCCCAACAGGGTAACCTCACCTCTCCTGTTTCTAACCTCAGCCCATACTACCTCAGTAGACGAGTCCTCAAACGTCCTTTCTGCCGCTGTAATACTCTCCTTGATTAACAATGCCACACCCCCCCCCCTCTCTTACCAAATTCTCTGTTCTTACTGAAACATCTAAATCCCGGAATCTGCAACATCCATTCCTGCCCCTGCTCTACCCATGTCTCCGAAATGGCCACTACATCGAGATCCCAGGTACCAACCCATGCTGCAAGCTCACCCACCTTATTCCGGATGCTCCTGGCGTTGAAATAGACAAACTTTAAACCAGGTTCTTGCTTGCCAGTGCCCTATTGCGTCCTTGTAACCATATCCCTGACCTCACTACTCTCAACATCCTGTGCACTGGCACTACAATTTAGGTTCCCATTCCCCTGCTGAATTAGTTTAAACCCCCCCGAAGAGCACTAGCAAACCTCCCCCCCAGGATATTGGTACCCCTCTGGTTCAGGTGAAGACCATCCTGTTTGTAGAGGTCCCACCTACCCCAGAAAGAGCCCCAATTATCCAGGAAACCAAAACCCTCCCTCCTGCACCATCCCTGCAGCCACGTGTTCAACTCCTCTCTCTCCCTATTCCTCGCTTCGCTATCACGTGGCACGGGCAACAACCCAGAGATAACAACTCTGTTTGTTCTCGCTCTTAGCTTCCACCCTAGCTCCCTAAATTTCTGTCTTAAATCCCCATCTCTCTTCATACCTATGTCGTTGGTGCCTATGTGGACCACGACTTGGGGCTGCTCCCCCTCCCCATTAAGGATCCCAAAAACTTCTGGGTCAACTGGACATTATCCTGTGTGACAGTAACAATATGTTTCTCTGCAAACTCTAACTGCTGCTGAACTGCACAAGCTTGTCCTGCATTAAGTGGCTGTTGTTGTATAGTGACAGTAAAGGACACTAGCTTATTGTGTAACTTATGTAGCTGTGTCTGCTGCTGCTGCTGGGTCTGTTCACTTTGAGCTACCATTTCTCTCACCTGTGACTCGATCACTTCCTCATCGCACTGTGCACGATGCTGCACATGGAGTCAGATTTAAAGCCTTTTCACCCTTCTGATGTTTAGCCAAGACGTGTGCCTGGATAAACTTCACTATATTTTAAAAGGAACGTGTGCATGCTTCCATCGACAGTCTCCGAACAGGGACTGGATATTGTCCATATTACACTTAGTGCTTAACTCTTCCTCATATGTTTCCCAGAGACCCTTCTTCCCATTGTATTTTTTGTGACATAATGTGTATTTAAAGAGACATCACTGGGTCAGTATAATCGTCGGCCCCTCAAAAGAGTTTATCCCTGCAAGAGTTTTCACTGGTCAAACGAATATTGATATGTTTGCGAAACTTTGCTACAACATCCTCGGTTTGCATTCCAGTCAAAGTCCCGTGTTTCAGCTCCACTTGTAAGATCTGGGGTTTGATTTAATGTAATTGTCAGACTTAGGTCAATTACAATGACAGTCGATGTTGGGAGATCAGATCTAAAAGGGACTTGCAGCTCAGACTAGTTATCAAACTACATGGATACAAGGCTGTTTTCACAAGCTTCACAGACTGAATGAAGTTCTGCACAATAAGCAGAACATGGTGATACTGAGCAAAGGGCAGTGGTCAGCAGTTGTGTTCTCAATGGAACACCCGGTCCTCAACCTCCGGTTATCTGTCGAACCTTGTCTCTTCATTGGAGTCTATCTTCTGTCTTCTTCTTGATGATGATGTGCCCTTTTGGGGTCTTACAAGCTCTTAATTTATACACATTTCCCAGCTTGGTTCTGTTCCATATTAGGGGTAAAAGGCCATTTCTGTTCATTTGATTGGTCAGTCATTAACTAACTACCCTTCCATGATAGTACCTTGAGCCTGGTTTAAGTCATTGTCATTTTCGTTCAGTGGGGAGTGGCGGGGGGAGGGGAGGGGCCTCCAGATTCCAGCTGCCTTAACTCTCCGAATTCCTTTACAAAAGGTCATATCTTGACCCGGTGCCACCCTGCTGTGCCTATTCAACCACAGTGACCACTTAATTGCATTGAATTGTACATATCTCATTTCGCAGCTTCCTGGCCACACGGGCATTGTTTACAGTTTTATACCAGTTAAAAAGCTAACAGTCTCCCTGGGATAATCCACAGTCTAACGACTTTAAAATAAAGGGTCTCAACAGGTCAGGACTTGTCCAGATATTTAGCTAACATCATGCGTTGTGGTTATGTTACATACAGAATACTATTTTAACCGTTATACTGAAGGAAATGCCAACTAAGTTCTAACAGTCCGATCATAAAATAAACTCAATCATACAGTTTTGTCCCAACAAGGCCGCAGATATCCAGCTTTGTGTTTGGAGACAGCAGCCACTACTGCCCACTGTTGACTGATTGTGTCTGAAGCTGTTGGGTTTTCGCTAAACACAGGGCATTTCTTTTATTCGCTCATTCATGGGATGTGGGTGTCGCTGGCTCTGCCAGCATTTATTGCCATCCCTAATTGCCCTTGAGAAAGTGGTGCTGAGCTGTGTTCTTGAACCCCTGTAGTCCATACCTGGGGATGGTGATGGCATTGTCTGGGACACTGTAAGGTGTGATTCGATGAGTATGACTATGTTTTCTGCTGCTTGACTAGCCTGTGGGACAGCTCTCCCAACGTTGGCACAAGCCCCCAGATGTTAGTATGGAGGACCTTACAGGGTCGACAGGGCTGGGTTTGTCTTTGTTGTTTCTGGTGCCTAGGTCGATGCTGGGTGGTCTGTCTGGTTTCATTGCTTTTCTTAGATTTTGTAGCCGTTTCGTACAACTGAGCAGCTTGCTAGGCCATTTCAGAATCAACCACATTGCTGTGAGTCTGGAATCACATGTAGGCCAGACCAGGTTAGGATGGCAGATTTCCTTCCCTAATGGACATTGGTGAACCAGATGTGTTTTTACAATAATTGACAATGAACACCATGAGAATAGATATTTTAATTCTAGAGTTTTATTCCAGATGATTAATGATGTCAGAGTATGTCTTGTTTTGAAATGCAAATAAACCAGAAATTCTCTAAGCAACAGTTTGCAAGAAGTCAGGAATGTAAGGGATTTGGATTGTTTAATTGTCCTGTGGTTTCAAATGTGTATGTGACCAGGAAGAAAAGCTGCTATTGTTTGTGCTGAGAACAATCCTGAGGCATCTGTAACATCCACAAGTGGTGATGAAAATACTGAAGGAAATGTAAACACATGCTCACCATCAAGGCAGTCTCTCATATCATCATCTGAACAAAGAATTAGGCATCTCATTGGACAATTGTAGCTTACGGTGTATTTTGATAGGACAGTGTGATCTTGTCAGTGAAACATTCAGCCCACCTTGATATGAAAGGTGCAAAATCATTGGAAATAGTGATTCAATGATAAGGTCGAGGAGATTGGTCAGCGACAGAACGATTAGCAGGGAGGGAAATGCTCACTGGGTTATCATGTATGCATGACTCTTTGTAACATGTTTGTGACTAATGGGTGTATTGTTCACCGGTACATTGTGAATGGGTATTTTGTATAATTGTAAACTAGTAGTATTCCTACTGAAACTAGTACAGTCATTGGTGTTTAATTTGAGCTCTGAGTGCTGTCTCATTTTTTCTTGTAATACTCATGATTGAACCATAGAGTAACCAATCAAAAAGATGACAGTTTATAAACAACAATTGTTTCGAAATGTGGACATGAGGCTTCACATTATCATTCCCAGGAATGTCGACCCAAAGACCTGTGTCCAGAGTTACGACCGAGACTAGTTAACGACCCTTATGAAAATCTCTGGAATACCATTCCTGCATCTTTGTTGTCCATCCATAATTATGCTTGACACTGATTGGCTTTCTAGACTATTTCAGAGGACAGTTAAAAGTGAACCACATTGAGTTACATGGCGACCAGAACAGATAAGGATGGTAGATCACCTTCCCTAAAGGACATTAGTGAACCAGATAGATTGTTATAAAAATCGATGATACTTTCATGGCAACATTCTTAAGTCCAACTTTCAATTCCAAATTTGTATTTATCAATTGAATATATTAAATCATTGAATTTTAAATTCCGCCAGCTGCTATGGTGGGATTTGAACCCAGGGCATTAGCCTGAGCCTCTGGATTACTAGTTCAGTGACATTACCACTATCCCACTGTCACTGCCTCTCTGCATCACATTCCTCCCTTAAGACACTACATAAAACCTTCCTCTTTGACCAAGCTGTTGGTCATCTGACCTCATATCTCCTGTTGTGGCTCTGTGTCATAATTTGCTTCATAATGCTCCTGTGGAGCTCTTGCGATGTTTTATTGCATAAAAGGCACGATATAAATATACGTTGTTGTTGTTGGCATTTACTAGACATGACTTGTCTTACCATATCCTTGGCTGCTGGCCATTTGTTGTCCATGGTTTTTTTCTTTTCTCAAGCAGCAAATACTTTTGTCCTGGGATGTGAACTCTAGAAATTTCCCCATCAGTGACAGTAAATACAGTGTTTACTCCACTTCTCCTTTTTTAATCAGAGTGCAACATTGGCAACCCTCCAGTCCTCTGCCACGACTCCCATATCCAAGGTGTATTGGAAGATTCTGGCCTGTGCATCTGCTATTCTCATCTTTCCCTCCCTCAGCAATCCTCATACATCCCATTCAGACTGGGCAAATGTTATCGTTTATTGTGGTACAAAAGGTGTCCAAATGAAAAGGGTTAACTGAACCTGTTTGTTCAGTAACTGCAATTAATGTCAGTCTCCATGGACCCTAACTGTGTCACTGGAGGGTTTTCCTTTTCTATTAATAAGGGACTCTTTCAATGTGTTATCACATAGCGTCAAAGGGAACATCACGCTCAGCACTGACAGGGATCAGTGGCTCCAGAGAGAGGGAAGGGATAGATCAGAATCTGAGAACAATAGATTTGAATGTTACAACAATGGACAGGAGTTTATCCTCGCATCTTTACTATCTTTCTACATATTGGGATTGGTACTCATTAGAAGATCGGATCCTGTCTGCACTTGTGATATTTCAATATATTTACTATCCCATCCTGGCTATTGTTGGTGTCCCTGGTAGGTCTCTCTATACAGCTATTATTTCTACAAACCATGTTTAATTGCAATACTGCTCCTGTAATTTACTCTGCCCTTCTTGCTGCTGCGACTGTTGCTGGTGAATCTCTACCTCCAGCTATTAGCTGTAAATCCATTGCTAATTGTATTGCAGTTCTTGTAAGTTCATCACTCATCTTCGGTCCTGTCTGTGCTCCTTGTAAGTCTCTATTTTCCGCTAGGAGATCTGCAAACCCTGTTTCACTGAAATACTGTTCTGTAATGCAAATATTGGGAAGACTGAAGCCAGTGTCATTGGTCTTCATCACAAATTCCATCCCCTATCTGTGAAATATATACTCCACCCTGCCCGATATCTGAGGCTGAACCAGACTGTTCACAACCTCTGTATTCTATTTATACCTGAGCTGAGTTCATCTCCATATTCCCTACATCACCAATCCTGCCTATTACCACCTTTGTAATATCATCCATCTCCACCTCTGCCTCAGCCCTTCTGCTGCATAAACCCTCATCTGTGCCTTTATTCACTTGATTTTTCCAATTCTATCCTGGTCCCCCTGCAGGTTATAAACTTCTATAAACCACAGCCCATCCAGAAATCTGCCTGTATTCTAACTCACACCAAATCCCGATCACCCATCACCCCTGTGCTCACTGATCTACATTGGCTCCCGGTCTGAAAGCACTTAATTTTAATAATCTCATTCTTGTGTTTGAATCCCTCCATGGCCTCGCCCCTCCAATTAGCCCCATTCCCCTGCCCATTCCCATATTCCAGCATTTCTTCCACCATCAAGTCTATTTCCATGTCCCCTTTTAAAGTGAATTTCCTTCCCTCACTATCTCTGCCTGGTGGTGATTTTCAGCTCTTCCAGCAGCATTGTTGCCCACACTGTGGAAGCCTGGATCCAGAAATGGGTCTGAACTGAGCGCCCAGCCACTTCTGGTGTGGCCTGCACACTGTCCCATGCTGTGCAGTACTCTAGCCCGGGTGTACATTGTGTGCACGAGTAGCATGAGGAGTTGTGGAATGTCATGTCAAACTGCTATTCCGGCAGCTTTGATGCACGTCGTTGAAACGTGATCTGTGCATGTCCACTGACCGCCTGTGTTAGTCACTCTCAGCTGAACATACATTCAGCAGCACGAGGAACTCCCTCCAGTGTTATTTAAAAGGACCAGACATCCAACTTACAGGTGAGAGGCTTTTGACTTACTTCTGCTTTTGTAAAGTTGGAGGAGGTGCTGTGGATGGTTTTCTGGAGGTTGTGTTGTGAGCTGCTGCAGACATTCAGGGAGGACAGAGGATTTGGTGTCCCAACTCTGGAGGAGGTATGGGGACTGTAGTTACAGTGTCTCTGGGTCTGTAACATGACCAACAAATGGAGCAGAGGCTGCAGAGAGGGGAAGCTCTGTAACGATGGAGGAGGAGGGGACTCTGCTCTACCCACCCCTGGTTTTCCAAGAACACTTTTCCTACCTACATCTAACCCAGGAGTAGTGTGTGAGGTGACTCTGATTCAATACGGATGTGGTCACAGAGCTGTGTCACCTCCTGTCACATAACCTGGAGCCTCACACCAGGGTGAGGACGGAGCTGTCAGTGGCTGTTAAGGTCACAGTTTAATTGAACGTCTATGTATCTGGATCTTTCCAGGCAGGAGCAGGAGACATATCCAACATTCAGTCATAGACAGTGATAGAGTCAAAGTCACTTACCACACAGAAGGAGTCCATTCGTCCCATCGAGAGCATGCTGGTTCTCTGTGGATCAATCAAGTCAGTCTTACTCCCCCGCCCAATTCCCGTAGCCCTGCAAGTCCACTTCCTTCAATCACCCATCCAGTTTCCTTTTGAAATTGGAAGGAAGAATCAAATTGGAAGGAAGTAAAGCTGGTAACAGGAGGTAGAAAAGTAGAAGGTGACATTCGAAGGGAGGCGAAACAAAGGTGAGCTTCAACTAGAATGCAGAACGTCAATAAGACACAGTTATGGGCACTGTACCTGAATGTGCACAGTATTTGGAACAGGGTAGATGATTTAAAGGCCCAAATAGAGGTACATGGGTATGATCTAATAGTCATAACGGAAACGTGGCTACAGAGTGACCAAGACTGAGAACTGAATATGCAGGCATATTCGACCTTTTGGAAGGACAGGCAACAAGGGAAACGGCGTAATGTTGTGCTGATAATAAGGGATGGGATCAGTACATTAGTAAGGGAGGATCTCAGGTCTGCAGAACAAAATATGGAATCTGTTTGGGTGGAGCGAAGAAACTGAAAGGGCAGAAAACATTGGTAGGAGAGCTGTTTATAGGTCACCAAACAGTATTGTTAGTGTGGGGCACAGCATTAATGCAGATGGGAGAATCATTCAGGATGGGTAATGCAATAATCAGGGGTGAGTTAGATCTTCATATCGACTGGGTAGCCTAATGAGAACAAATTTCATGGATAGCGAGTTTCTGGAGTGTGTTACGGATGGTTTTCTAGAGCAGTATATTCAGGAACCGACTAGAAAACAGGCTATTTTAGATCTAGTATTATGTAATGTGACAGGGCTAATTATTAATTGTATTGTAAAATTACCTTTCGGGATGAATTACCATAATGTGATAGAATTTTACATTATGCTTGAAAGTACGTTCGTTCAATCTTAAGCCAGGGTGTTAAATTTGCACAAAGGAAATTATGAAGATATGAGGAGCAAATTGCCCGAGGTGGATTGGGAAACTACATTGAAAGGTATGATAGTACATAGGCAATCGATAGTCTTTAAAGAAAGATTATATAGTTTACAGCACCGATACATTGCTTGCAGGCACATAAACCCCAAAAGTAAAGGCAGTCACTGTGGATAACAAAGGAAGTTAAGGATTGTATAAGATTAAAACTGCGGTTAGCACCGCAGCTTCACAGCTCCAGCAACCCGGGTTCAGTCCTGGGTATTGCCTATGTGGAGTTTGCAAGTTCTACCTGTGACCGCGTGGGTTTCAGCCGGGTGCTTCAGTTTCCTCCCACAGCCAAAGACTTGCAGGTTGATAGGTAAATTGGCCATTGTAAATTGCTCCTAGTGTAGGTAGGTGGTAGAAGAATGGTGGGAATGTGGTGGGGAATATGGGATTAATGTCGGATTGGTATAAATAGGTGGTTGATGTTCGCCACAGACTCGGTGGGCTGTAGGGCCTGTTCCAGTGCTGTATCTCTCTGTGTCTCTATAAAAGGCCTATAAAGTTGCCATAAATCGGAGTAAACCTGAGAATTGGGAGGACTTTAGAATAGATCAAAGGACGAAGAAGAAACTGATAAAGAAAGGGAGAATAGAATATGAAAGTTTGTTGGAAAAAATATGAAAACGGACTGTAAAAGCTTCCACAGGTACATAAAAAGGAAACGTTTGGCGAAGACAAATGTGGGTCCATCACAGGCAGTGTCAGTAGAATTTATAATGGGGAACAGAGAAATGGCAGAGAAGCTAAATGATTATTTTTTGTCAGTGGAATATATAAGAAATCTCCTAGAATGAGAGATCCAAATGATTGTAGGAATAAAAAATTGAAGGAAATTAAAAGCATAATACTATGGATGCTGGAAATCTGAAATAAAAACAAGAAATGCTGAAAACACTCAGCAGGTCTGATAGCATCTGTGTAGAGAGAAGCAGAGATAACGTGACCCTTCTTCAGAACTGCAATGAATTGAAGGAAATTAGTATTACTAAGAAGAAATTGAAGAAATTCATTGGGCTGAAGGTTGGTATGTCCCCAGGACCTGATATTCTACTTGCCAGAGTGTTGACGAGATAGCTATGGAAATGCATTGCTGATCATCTTCAAAAAATCTGCAGATTCCGGAGCTTGGAAGGTCGCAAATGTCACCCACTATTTAAGAGGGAGGGAGAGAGAAAACAGGGAATTCCAAAGCTGTTAGCCTTTCATTAATCGTTGGGAACCTGCGAGAATCATTTCTAAAGGATGTGATAAATGGACTTAGATAACAATGATCTGATTGGGCACAGTTAACATGGATTTATGAATGGGAAATGATGTTTGACGAACCTGTTGGAGATTTTGAGGATGTTACTAACAGAATTGATAAAGGGGAGTTGGTGGACATGATATACTTGTATTTTCAGAAGGTTTTTGATGAAGTCCACCAGAAGGAGCTTGCTTCGCAAAATTAAAATAAATGGGATAGGAGGTAATATACTGGCATTTTCACGTTGGCATGGTGTGACTAGTGGGGTACTGCAAGGATCAGAGCTTGGCCTCAGCTGTTCACAATATGTATCGATGATTTGGATGTGGGGACCAAATGTAATATTTCCAAGTTTGTGTATGACACAAAATAAAACGAAACCAATAAAATTCAAGCAGGACTTGACACGGTAGATGCAGGAAGGATGTTCCCGATGGTGGGGAGTCCAGAACCAGGGGTCATAGTCTAAGGATACGGGGTAAAACTTTCAGGACTGACATGAGGAGAAATTTCTTCACCCAGAGAGTGCTGAGCCTGTGAAAATCTGTCATCACGCCCATATCCAAGGGGGAGTGGAAGATTTTGGCCAGTGCCTCGTCTATTTCCACCATTCCTTCCCTCAGCAACCCTCATACATCCCATCCAGACTGGGTAAATGTTCAACTTTATTGCGGTACAAAAAGTGTTGGATTGAAAAGAGTTAACTGAATCTGTTAATTCCGTGACTGTACATAATGTCAGTCTCCATGGACCCTAATTGTGTTTTCCATCTTCTATTGATAAGGGGCTTCTTTCAATGTGTTATTCCATAGTGTCAGTGGGAACATCAGCCCCGGCACTTACAGAGATCAGCTGCTCCAGAGAGATAGAGAGAGGATAGGTTAGAATCTGAGAACAAAAGACTGGAATGTTACAACAATGGGTCAGAATCTGAGAACAATAGACTGGAATGTTACAACAATGGGTCAGAATCTGAGAACAATAGACTGGAATGTTACAACAATGGGTCAGAATCTGAGAACAATAGATTGGAATGTTACAACAATGGACAGGAGTTTATCTTCGGAACTTTACTCTCTTTCTACATATTATGATCGGTACTTATTAAACTCTCGTATCTATCTCGCACTGAAGATTATTCAATACATTTACTATCCCATCCTGGCTATTATTGGGGTCCCTGGTAAGTCTCTCTAACTAGCTATTAATTCTAAAAACATGTTTAACTGCATTACTGTTCGTGTAATTTACTCTGTCCTTCTGTCTGCCGTTGTCTGCCTGGTGAATATCTCCAGATATTAGCTCTATAAACCATTGTCAACTGTATTACAGTTCTTGTCATTTACTCTCTCATTTTATTTATTTAATAATAATTAACTAATTAGTGTTAGAAATGTCAGTTGGAGGGGTGACGTGCTTCACCTGTGAGATGTGGGAAGCCCGTGACGCTTCCAGCGTTCTGGAGGACTACATCTGCAGGACGTGTACCCAGTTGCAGCTCCTCATAGACCGCATGGATCGGTTGGAGCGGCAACTGGATGCAGTTAGGAGCATGCAAGTGGCGGAAAACGTCATAGTCAGGAGTTTTAGAGAAGTGGTTACACCCAAGGTGCAGGGGATAGATGGGTGACCGCTAGAAGGGGCAGGCAGTCAGTGCAGGAATCCCCTGTGGCTATCCCCCTCTCTAACAAGTATACCGTTTTGGATACTGTTGGGGGGATGGTCTATCAGGGGAAAACAGAAGCAGCCAGAGCAGTGGCACCACGGCTGGCACTGTTGTTCAGCATGGAGGGACAAAACACAGAAGAGCAATAGTTATCGGGGACTCTATAGTCAGGGGCACAGATCGGCGCTTCTGTGGACGTGAAAGAGACTCCAGGATGGTATGTTGCCTCCCTGGTGCCAGGGTCAAGGATGTCTCTGAATGGACAGGGGGAATTCTGAAGGGGGAGGGTGAACAGCCAGAGGTTGTGATACACATCGGTATCAATGACATCGGCAGGAAGAGTGATGAGGTCCTTCAGGGGGAGTTTAGGGAGTTAGGTAGAAAGTTAAAAAACAGGACCTCGAGGGTTGTAATCTCCGGATTACTCCCTGTGCCACATGCCAGTGAGGCTAGAAATAGGAAGACAGTGCAGCTAAACACGTTGCTGAGCAACTGGTGTAGAAGGGAGGGTTTCAGATATCTGGACCATTGGGATCTCTTCAGGAACAGATGGGACCTGTACAAGAAGGACGGGTTGCATCTAAACTGGAGGGGCACAAATATCCTGGCTGCGAGGTTTGCTAGCGTCACTCGGGAGGGTTTAAACTAATGTGGCAGGGGGGGTGGGAACCAGAGCAGTCGGACAGCAAGTGAAATAAATGAAGAGGAACTAGTAAATAAGGCCAGTAAGACTAAGAGGAAGAGCAGGCAGGGAGATGTTGCGGAGAACAGCGGGACTGGTGGTGTGAAGTGCATTTGTTTCAATGCGAGAAGTATAACGGGTAAGGCAGATGAACTGAGAGCTTGGATTAGTACTTGGAACTATGATGTTTTTGCAATTACAGAGCCTTGGTTGAGGGAAGGACAGGATTGGCAGCTAAATGTCCCAGGCTTCGGAAGCTTCAGAAGGGATAGAGGGGGATATAAAAGGGGTGGGGGTGTTGCATTACTGGTGAAGGAGAATATCACAGCTGTACTGCGGGAGGACACCTCGGAGGGGTCATACAGCGAGGCAATATGGGTGGAGCTCAGGAATAGGAAGGGTACAGTCACGATGTTGAGGCTTTACTACAGGCCTCCCAACAGCCGGTGGGAGGTAGAGGAGCAGAAATGTGGACACATTTTGGAAAGGTGTACAGGTAACAGGGTTGTAGTGGTGGGTGATTTTAACTTCCCCTGTATTGACTGGGACTCACTTAGTGTTAGGGGTTTGGATGGGGCAGTATTTGTAAGGAGCATCCAGGAGGGCTTCTGGAAACAATACGGAGATAGTCCAACAAGGGATGGGGCCGTACTGGACCTGGTGTTGGGGAATGAGCCTGGCCAGGTGGTCTACGTTTCAGTAGGGGAGCATTTCGCGAATATTGACCATAATTCCATGAGTTTTAAATTACTTGTGGATAAGGATAAGAGTAGTCCTCGGGTGACAGTGCTAAATTGGGGGAAGGCTAATTATAACAATATTAGGCAGGAACTGAAGAATTTAGATTGGGGGCGGCTGTTTGATGGTAAATCAATATCTGACATGTGGGAGTCTTTCAAACGTCAATTGATTAGAATCCAGGACCAGCATGTTCCTGTGAGGAAGAAGGATAAGTTTGGCCAGTTTCGGGAACTTTGGATAATGCAGGATATTGTGAGCCTCGTCAAAAAGAAAAAGGAAGCATTCGTAAGGGCTGGAAGGCTAGGAACAGACGAATCCCTTGAGGACTATAAAGACAGTCGGAAGGAACTTAAGCAAGGAGTCAGGAGGGCTGAAAGTGGTCATGAAAAGTCATTGGCAAACAGTATTAAGGAAAATCCCATAGCTTTTTATACGTATATAAAGAGCAAGAGGGTAACTGGCGAAATTGTCGGCCCACTCAAGGACCGAGAAGGGAATCTATGTGTGGAGCCAGAGGAAATGGTACTAAATGAGTACTTTGCATCAGTATTCACCAAAGAGAAGGACTTGGTACATGATGAGCCTAGGGAAGGGAGTGCAGATAGCCTCAGTCATCCCATTATCAAAAAGGAGGAGGTGTTGGGTGCCTTGCAAAACTTTAAGGTAGATAAGTCCCCAGGGCCTGATGAGATCTACCCCAGAATACTGAGGGAGGCAAGGGAAGAAATTGCTGGGGCCTTGACAGAAATATTTGCATCCTCATTGGCTCCAGGTGCGGTCCCAGAGGGCTGGAGAATAGCCAATGTTGTTCCTTTGTTTAAGAAGGTTAGCAAGGATAATCCAGGAAATTATAGGCCAGTGAGCCTTACGTTAGTGGTAGGGAAATTATTAGAGAGGATTCTTCGGGACAGGATTTACTCCCATTTGGAAACAAATGAACTTATTAGCGACAGGCAGCATGGTTCTGTGATGGGGAGGTCGTGTGTCACTAATTTGATTGAGTTTTTTGAGGAAGTGACAAAGATGATTGATGAAGGAAGGGCAGTGGATGTTATCTATATGGACTTCAGTAAAGACTTTGACAAGGTCCCTCATGGCAGACTGGTACAAAAGGTGAAGTCACATGGGAACAGAGGGGAGCTTGCAAGATGGATGCAGAACTGGCTCGGTCATAGAAGACAGAGGGTAGCAGTGGAATGGTGCTTTTCTGAATGGAGGGATGTGACTAATGGTGTTCCGCAGGGATCTGTGCTGGGGCCTTTGCTGTTTGTAGTATATATAAATGATTTGGAGGAAAATGTATCTGGTCTGATTAGTAAGTTTGCGGACGACACAAAGGTTGGTGGAGTTGCAGATAATGATGAGGATTGTCAGAAGATACAGCAAGATATAGATCAGTTGGAGACTTGGGAGGAGAAATGACAGATGGAGTTTAATTCGGACAAATGTGAGGTAATGCATTTTGGAAGGTCTAATCCAGGTGGGAGGTTTGCAGTAAATGGCAGAACCCTTAGGAGTACTGACAGGCAGAGAGATCTGGGCGTCCAGGTCCACAGATCATTGAAAGTGGCAACGCAGGTGGATAAGGTAGTCAAGAAGGCATACGGCATGCTTATCTTCATGGGTCGGGGCGTAGAGTATAAAAATTGGCAAGTCATGCTGCAGCTATACAGAACTTTAGTTAGGCCACACTTAGAATATTGCGTGCAATTCTGGTCGCCACACTACCAGAAGGATGTGGAGGCTTTGGAGAGGATACAGAGGAGGTTTACCAGAATGTTGCCTCGTCTGGAGGGCATTAGCTAGAAGCAGAGGTTGGATAAACTCGGATTGTTTTCACAGGAACGACGGAGGTGGAGGGGCGACATGATAGAGGTTTACAAAGTTATAAGCGGCATGGACAGAGTGGATAGTCAGAAGCTTTTTCCCAGGGTGGAAGAGTCAGTTACTAGGGGACATAGGTTTAAGGAGAGAGGGGCAAAGTTTAGAGGGGATGTGAGAGGCAAGCTCTTTACACAGAGGGTGGTGAGTGCCTGGAACGTGTTGCCGGGGGAGGTGGTGGAAGCGGGTACCATAGAGATGTTTAAGAGGCATCTTGACAAATACATGAATAGGATGGGAATAGAGGGATACGGACCCCGGAAGTGCAGACGGTGTTAGGTTCGGCAGGCATCAAGATCGGCGCAGGCTTGGAGGGCCGAATGGCCTGTTCCTGTGCTGTACTTTTCTTTGTTCTTTGTTCTTGTTCTTTGCTGCTGTTGCTGTCTCTATTTCAGGCTCGGAGATCTGTAAACCCTGTTTCACTGAAATACTGTTCTGTTATGTAAATTTGGGGAATACCGAAGC
This sequence comes from Heterodontus francisci, assembly GCF_036365525.1. NCBI lineage: Eukaryota > Metazoa > Chordata > Chondrichthyes > Heterodontiformes > Heterodontidae > Heterodontus > Heterodontus francisci. Next base: position 2,555,147 of record NW_027141018.1, read on the forward strand.
TAGTGTCATTGGTCTCCATCACAAACTCCATCCCCTATCTGGGAAGCACATACTCCACCCTGCCCAATATCTGAGGCTCAACCGGACAGTTTACAACTTCTGAGTTATATTTAAACCTGAGCTGAGTTCATCTTCATATTCTCTCCATCACCAACCCTGCCTAATACCACCTCTGTGATTTCACCCATCTCCACCTCTGCCTCAGCCCATCTGCTGTGTAAACCCTCATCCGCATCACTGATAAATCCACACTTGACTATTCCAATTCCATCTTGGTCACCCTTCTCGTTATAAACCTCCATAAACCACAGCCCATCCAGAACTCTGCTGCCTGTATTTTAACTCATTCCAAATCCCGATCACCCATCACCCCTGTGCTCACTGATCTACATTGGCTACCGGTCTGACAGCACCTTAATTTTAATATTCTCATTCTTATGTTTGAATCTCTCCATGGCCTCAGCCCTCCATTTATTCACTTTCCCCTCTCCAATTCATATATTCCTGCAAATCTTTCGACTTCACTCTTTTTTCAGTTCTCCTTGTAAAGTGAATTTCTTTATCTGTATGTGTCCCGAGACAGGATTATAGACTCCGCAGCAAGACTGCTGCTGACGGTACAGAAGCTGGTTATCCATAAAGAGATGTGAATCGCACAGCCGGCCACTTCCAGTGCGGTCTGCACAATATCCCATGCTGGGCGGGGCTCCAGCCCAGTCGTATCATCTATGTGCTGTTCGCGTGGTCTTCACAGCCGGCCACTTCTACTGTGGCCTGCACACTGTCCCAAGCTGGGCAGAGCTCTAGCTCAATTGTACCTTGTATGTGTTGTTCCTTTGAGGGTGGATTTGAAAGTGATGTCAATGTACCACAGCAGCAGCTTTGATGTACTTCTCTGAAACTTGGTCTGTGCATGTCCACTGACCGCCTGTGTTAGTCACTCACAGCTGAAAATACATTCAGCAGCAGGAGGAACCCCCTCTAGTGTTATTTAAAAGGTCCAGGCATCCAACATACAGGTGAGGGGCTTTTGACTTACTTCTGCTATTGTAAAGTTAATGGAGGTGCTGTGGATGGTTTTCTGGAGGTTGTGTTGGGAGCTGCTGCAGACATTCAGGGAGGACAGAAGATTTGGTGACCCAACTCTGGAAGAGGCATTGGGACTGTAGTTACAGTGTCCCTGGGTCTGTCACATGACCAACAAATGGAGCAGAGGCTGCAGAGAGGGAAGCTCTGTAAATATAGAGGAGCAGGGGGCTCTGCCCTACCCACCCCGGGTGTTCCAAGAGCTCTTTTCCTACCTACACTTAACCCAGGAGCAGTGTGTGAGTTGACTCTGATTCAATAAGGAGGTGGTCACAGAGCTGTGTCACCTCCTGTAACACAACCTGGAGCCTCACACCAGGGTGAAGACGGAGCTGTCAGTGGCCGTTCAGGTCACAGTTTAATTGAACTTCTATGTATCTGGATGGTTCCAGGCAGGAGCAGGTGACATATCCAACATAGAGTGGTAGAAATCGATGGAGTCATTTACAACACTGAAGGAGGCCATTCAGCCACTCTATGCCGGCTCTCTGTGGAACAATCCAGTCAGTTCCACTCCCCCGCTCAATTCCCGTATACCTGCAAGTTCATTTCCTTCAGGTGTCCATCCAGTTTCCTTTTGAAATCATTGATTGGCTTGGCTTCCACCACCCTCATGGGCAGTGAGTTCCAGCTCATTACCATCCACTATGTAAAAATGTTTCTCCTCATATTCCCCCTGTATCTCTTACCCAAAACCTTCCATCTGTGTCCCCTAGTCCTTGCTTCATCAGTTAATGGGAACAGTTTTTCCTTGTCTATCTTATCTAAGTCTATCATAATCATGTGCACCTCTATCAAATCTCTCTCAATCTCCTTTACACCAGGGAGAACAACTCCATCTTCTCCGAACTCACTTTGTAACTAAACTCCCATCCCTGGAATTATTCTGGTAAATCTCCTCTGCACCCTTTCAGGGACTGTCACATCCTTCCGACAGTGTGGTGACCAGAACTGTACACAGTTCTCTAGTTGGGGTCTAACCAAAGCTTTATGAATGTTCTGCATAACTTCCCTTATTTTCTATCTTTGCATCCAATGATGAAGCCCAAGATCTGATATGATTTGCTAAGCACCCTCCTAATATGTCCTGGCACCTTCAAAGATCAATGCATATGGAGCCCCAGGTCCCTCTGTTCCTGCACAATCTTTAGAACTGTGTCATTATGTCTATATTGCCTTCCTCGTCCATCTGATAAAATACATCACCTCACACTCCTCTGTATTAAATTCTACCTGTCACTTCTCTGTCCATTCTGCTAGCCGATCTATATCATGTTGTAGGTGGTTTGTGACATCCTCACTGCTTACTACTCCTCCAAGATTGCAATCATCAGAAAAAAAGTAAATTCTACTCATTATTCCAAGATCCATGTCATTTATATGTCGCAAAAAAAAAGCACAGTGTTCCTCGCACTGACCATTGGGGAACTTCACTGTCTACCATCCTCCAGTCTGAAAAACAACCATTTAACACATTTCTCTTTTTTCTGTCATTTGGACAATTTTTGATTCAACTGGATGCTATTCCTGAGATTCAATTTTTTTAACCAAGCTTTTGTGTGGTTGTTCATCAAACAATTTCATAAAATCCATGCACACAACATCCACCACATTCCCTTCATCAACCTTCCCTGATCATCGAAATAAATTCAATTCGTTCAGTCAAGCATGATCTGCCTTTTTAGAAATCCGTGCTGACAATCCTTAAATAACTCAAGCCTCTCCAAGTGTGTGTTGATTTTTCCCTGATTATTGCTTCTAAAACTTAACTCACCAATGATGTTAAACTAACTGACCAGTAGTTGCGAGGCCTGTCTGTTGTCCATTGATAATTCTGGGAGGTGAGGGTGACCATCTATGTCATCAATTTCTCCCTCAGCAGGGAGAAGCAGGATGAGTGATCCCGTAGCTTTGTCAGGATAGCGGGATTCCTGATGACATAGGTGGCTCTGCGGGGTCCCCATGTCAACGGGGAGAGGTACAGGAACTGGAAGCACTCTCACTCCATTAATGTACAGTTGGTGTGTGAGCATGCCCAGTACATCATGTTGGTGAATGTCCACTATCCTGGCAGCAGCAAGGATACCTTCATTCTGAATCAGTCAGCCGGTCCCAATACTCCGGGGCTCCTTGCAGAACCAGAATGTGGCTTCTCGGAGGCGAAGGAAACTCCTCTAGACACAGCTCATGTTTCTGCACCCCCAAATCACATCCCACACCAACCAACCTCACAAAATTACCATGTGTATAATGTGAGCAATGGAATCGCCAGGAACATGGTGGAACAGACCATCGGTGTGATGAAGCAATGCTTCTGATGTCTGAACCGCTCGGGGGTGCCCTCCAGTACACACTGGAGCAGGTGTCCAGGTTCATGGTGTTCTGCTGCATCCTTCATATCATCACCATCATGAGGACACAGGCATTGGCACCAGGAATCTGGAGGATACCTCAGGAGGAGGAGGAGGCAGGGAGGATATTTCCTGGATGCCTTCCAGCCGGACAGGTTGTCGGAGAGTCCCTGCTAAGATACTGGTTCCCATAGGACAACTTTTCTTTCCCGCCATGGATCCCCCATTCTCCACCATTACACCCATCTGAGATGCCCCATCACAGTGTTATTACAGCACAGAAGGAACTATTCAGCTCATAGTGTCTGCACCGGCTCTCCGAATGCACAATTCACCTAATCCCATTCCCTGCCTTCTTCCCGGAACCCTGCACATTCTTCCTTCTCATATACCAGTTTATTCAGCTTTAGCATGTTCATAGATGTGGTCACCACACTGCTGAAGAGCATGCAGGCAGAGAGGGAATGGGTGATCAGCAGGCAGTCAAAAATTATCAGGCAGGTAGTGCCGGCGACCCCTGACTGCATCTCACTCTCCAACAGGTATTCAGTTCTGTATACTGAGGGAAGTGATGCTTCTCCTGGGGAGAGCAGCCACAGCAAGTCCATGGCACCACGGGTGGCTCAGCCGCAGAGCGGGATACAGGGATGACTGGAAGAGCCATAGTGATAGGTGAGTCAATAATCAGGGGAACTGACAGGCGTTTCTGTGGCCACAGACGTGAATCCAGGATGGGGTGTTGTCTCCCAGGTGCCAGGGTCAAGGATGTCACTCAGCGACTGCAGAGCATCTTGAAGCAGGAGGGGAACAGCCAGAAGTCGTGGTCCACATGGGAACCAACGACAGAGGTAGAAAGCGGGATGTGGTCTTGCAGTCAGAATTTAGGGAGCTAGGGAAGAAATTAGCAAGCAGGACCACAAACACAGTCAAAAAGTAGAATTCTCCAGATTACTCCCAGTGCCAGGTGCAACTTAGTATATAAATAGAAAGATAAGGCAGACGAATCTGTGGCTGGAAAGATGGTGCAGGAGGGAGGGATTCATATTCCTGGGACACTGGAACCGGCTCTGGGGGAGATGGGACCTTTACAGGCCGGACGGGTTGCACGTGAACAGAGCCAGGACTGGGTTCCTTGCGGAACGTTTTGCGAGTACTGTTGGGGAGGGTTTAAACTAGTTTAGCAGGGAGGTGGGGGACCTGAGGGTAGACTCAGCTGGGAAAAAATCAGAAATGAAAATCGAAGGTGGCAAATTAATGGATGAGTCTAGAAGACAGAGGAAATGAGGGTGAGAAAATGAAAAAAAGGTTTGGCAGTGTTCAAGGCTATCTGTTTCAATGTATGGAGTGCTGCAAATAAAGCAGATGAGCTGAGGGCAAAGATAGACATGTGGCAGTATGATATCATAGTTATTACAGAAACTTGGCTTAAGGTGGGACAGGAATGGCAACTCAACGTTCCTGGTTACCAGGTTTTTAGATGCGATAGGGAGGGGGTTAAGAAAGGAGGGGAATGGCAATTCTGGTCAAGGAATCTTTTGCAGCTGTGAGGAGGGATGATATGTTGGAAGGTTCATCAAGTGAGGCCATATCGATTCAGCGAAGGGACCATAAAGGGGCAATCTCACTGCTGGGAGAGTGATCTCGACAGCCAAATAGTCAGAGGTTGATAGAGGAGCAGATAAGTAGGCAAGTCTCTGAGATGTGCAAGAACAATAGGGCAGTAATAGTAGGGTATTTTAATCACCCCGATGTTAACGAGGATAATTTTAGTATGAAAAGAATTGAGGGAGCAGAATTCTTGAGTTGCATTCAGGACAACATTTTTGTCCAGCATGCAGAAAGTCCAACAGGAGAGGGTGCAGTTTTATACTTTGTTTTAGGAAATGACGATGGGCAGGTGGATGGAGTGTCAGGGGAGAGCATTTTGGTGGGAGTGATCATAATTCAGTCAGTTATAACATAACTATGGAAACGTACAGACATAGAATAGGATTTAGAGTTCTCAATTGGTGCAAGGCCAATTTTACTAAACCGAGGAGCGAAAGTGGACTGGAAACAGCGACTTGAAGGTAAATCAGCCTCAGAGCACTGGGAGGCATTCAAAGTGGAGATTCAAGGGGTTCAGGGTAAACATGTTCCCACAAAGGAAAAGGGTGAGGCGGCCAAATCTCGAGTCCCATGGATGTCAAGGAGCCTATATTGTAAGATAAGACAGAAAAGGGAAGCATATATCCGACACTGAGAACTCAATACTACAGAAAGTTGAGAGGAGTTTAGAAAGTGGAAGGGTTAAATCAAAAAGGAAATTAGGACAGCAAAGAGAGAGCATGAAAGAATATTGGCAAGCAAAGTCAAGGTGAACCCAAAGATGTTTTCTCAATGCATTAAGAGTAAGAGGTTAACTAAGGGGAGAGTAGGGCCCATAATAGACCAAAAAGGTAACCTATGCGTAGGGGTGGAAGATATTGGTATGGTTTTATTGAATACTTTTAGTGTCTTCAGAAAAGAGGGCGGATGCAGATATTGTAGTTAAGGAGGAAGAGTGTGAATTATTGAATGTGATGAACATACTGAGAGAGGAAGCGTTAATGGGATTAGTATCCTTGAAAGTTGATAAATCACCTGATCCAATTGAAATGTGCCCCAGGTTGCTACAAGAAGCAACAGAGGAAATAACAAAGGGTCTGACTATCATTTTCCAGTCCTCACTGGATACAGTTGTGGTGCCGGAGTATTGGAGAATTGCTGACGTTGGACCTCTGTTTAAAAAGGGAGTGAAGGATAGTCTGAATAATTACAGGCCTGTCAGTCTAACCTCAGTAGTGGGAAAATGATTGGAATCTATTCTGAGAGACGGGGTAAACTGTCACTGAGACAGGCACAGGTTAATCAAGGATAGTCAGCATGGATTTGTTAAGGGAAGAGCTTGTTTGACCAACTTGATCGAATTTTTCGAAGATGTAACAAGGGATATCGATGAAAGTAGTGCAGTTGATGTGGTTTACATGGATTTCAGCAAGGCTTTTGACAAGATCCCACATGACAGACTGGTTCAAAAAGAAAATTCCATGTAATCCAGGGAAATGCAGCGAGGTGGATAAAAAATTGGTTCAGTGGCAGGAAACAAAGGGTAATTGTTGACGGGCGTTTTTGCAACTGGAGGGCTGTTTCCAGTGGTATTCCAGAGGGCTGAGTACTGAATCTCCTGCTTTTTGTGGTGTATATTAACGATTTCGACATAAATGTAGGGGGCATGATCAAGAAATCTACGGATGACACAAAGATCGGCCGTGTGGTAGATAGCGAGAAGGATAGCTGTAGACTGCAGTAAGTTATTGGCGGTCTGGACAGATGGGCAGAAAAATGGCAAATGGAATTCAACTTGGAGAAGTGTGAGGTGATGCAATTGGGGAGCTCAAATAAGACAAAGGAATACACGATTATTGGGAAAATACTGAGAAGTGTGGAGGAAGTAAGGGACCTTGGAGTCAATGTCCACAGATCCCTGAAGATAGCAGGACAGGTCAATAAGGTGGTGAAGAAGGCATATGAATCCTAGCCCTTATTAGCCGAGGTACAGAATATAAGAGCAGGGAAGTTATGCTGGAACTGTATAAATCATTGGTTGGACCACTACTTGAGTACTGTGTTCAGTTCTGGCAACAACATTACAGAAAGGATGCAATTGCACTAGTGAGGGTACAGAGGAGATTTACGAGGATGTTGCCAGGACTGAAATAATGCAGTTATGAGGAAAGATTGGATAGGCTGGGGTTGTTCTCCTTGGAACAGAGAAGGCTGAGAGGAGATCTGATTGAAATGTACAAAATTGTGAGTGGCCTGGATTGACTGGAGGTGAAGGGTCTATTCACCTGAGCAGAGAGGGAAGTGATTGGTAGAAAGATCAGAGGGGAGATGAGGAAAAACTTGTACAACCAGAAATACAAAATTGGCTCAGTGGCAGTAAACAAAGGGTAATTGTTGAAGGGTATTTTATTGACTGGAGCACTGTTTCCCGTGGTGTTCCAGAGGGCTCAGTACTGGGTCCCTGCTTTTAGTGACGGTCTGGAACCCACTGTCGGCAAGGATGTTTGAGGCAGAAACCCTCTACTCATTAAAAAGCAGTCTGAATGTGCACCTCAAGTGTCATAATCTGTAGGGCTATGGATCAAATGCTGGAAGGTGGGATTCGAATAGGTGGATCATTTTTCGGCTGGTACAGACACAATGGGCCAAGTGGCCTCTTTCTGTCCCTTAAGGTTTCTACTAGTCTATCATTCTATAACATGAAACACGCTATCCTCATTAACACTCACAGTTATATCAAGAAAACCTATCAAGATTATCAGAAACGATTTTGCATTAACCTATCCCTGCTGCTTGTCATTTATCATCCCATGATTTTACAAGCAAGATATATTTTTATGTCAGGCTGCTGCTTGACTAGTCTGTGGGACAGCTCTCCCAACTTTGGCACAAGCCCCCAGATGTTAGTAAGGAGGACATTGGAGGGTCGACAGGGCTGGGTGTGTCCGTGTCGTTTCCGGTGCCTAGGTCGATGCTGGGTAGTCCATCCGGTGTCATTCCTTTTTATTGACTTCATAGTAGTTAGATACAACTGAGTGGCTTGCTAGCCCATTTCAGAAGGCATGTGAAAGCCAACCACATTGATTTGGTCTGGAGTCATATGGAGGCTACCAGGTGAGGGCAGCAGATTTCCTTCCCTAAAGAACATTAGTGAACCTTATGTTTCACTGGAGAGTTTCCATCTTCTATCACTCTCATATCCAAGGATGACTGAAAGATTCTGGCCAGTGTCTCTGCTGCTTCCACCATACCTTCCCTCAGCAACCCTCATTCATCCCATCCAGACCAGGCAAATGTTCAACTTTGTTATTGTACAAAAAGTGTGGAATTGAAAGGGGTTAACAGAACCTGTTTGTTCAGTGACTGTATTTAATGTTAGTCTCCATGGACCCAAATTGTGTCACTGGAGTGTTTTCAACTTCTATTAATAAGGGGCTCCTTTCAATGTGCTATTCCATGGTATCAGCAGCAGCATCGCCTCCGGCACTAACAGAGATCAGTAGCTTCAGACAGAGGGAGAGGATAGATCAGAGTCTGAGAATAATAGATTGGAATGTTACAACAATGGGTCAGAATCTGAGAACAATAGATTGGAATGTTACAACAATGGATCAGAATCTGAGAACAATAGATTGGAATGTTACAACAATGCATCAGAATCTAAGAACAATAGATTGGAATGTTACAACAATGGACAGCAGGAGTTTCTCCTCTTCGTTTGATCTGGTTACTGCTTATTATTATTGGATGACATTAGAATTGCGGATCTATTATGCTCTGAGGATGATTCAATTTATTTACTATCCCATACTCGCTATTATTGGTGTCCCTGGTAAGTCTCCATCTGCAATTATTGGATTCAGAAAACATATTTCACTGATTTAATGTTCTTGTCATTTAAATCATGAGAAGACTGAAGTCATTGTCTTCAGTTTTTGTCACATACTCTATTCCCTATCCACGGTCTGCATCCCCCTCACTGACCGTTGTCTGAGGCTGAACCAGGAAGTTTACAATCTCTGGTACCTGTTTAATGCTGAGCTGAGTTCATCCCCATATTCTCGCGATCCCCAACCCTGCCTATTGTTACGGCCAGGTGAGGATGGGTCACAGTCGCTCGTCTTATTTGACCACAACTCTGTTTGTTCTTTTTAACCAGTGGATGTGCTAACCCTCTCATTGAGTATTTGACCTTTTACCTTTGGAGTGATTGTGAAGGACCTGATCGGGCAGGTTCTCTTGAGTTTAAACAGGAAAGAGGTAAGTTTATTATACTTAACAATGTCAACCCGATCTCAATAAAATCATAAAAAAATACACCACACATTTACGCACACATTCGTACGAGAATTACACAGAAATAGATTACAGAGTGAGAAGATGGGAGTCCGGCATAAATAGAAAAATAAAATACTCATTCTGTGATGTTGGATGACACGGCGGTCTTCCGGCTGCAGTTGTATTCTTGAAGTCTTTGGCTGGTCGAAGCACCCTTTGTGGCTGGCCCACGTGGCTCAGGGATTTCTTTGAGGCAGACTTGTAGGTGGCTTTCTTTCCCTGCTGTCTCTGTCTGTAGTAATCTGTCGGCTTGGAGGGACCACAGTCGCATGTGGTATTCAAACTTGTGACGTTATCTGGAGAGAGAGAGACGGGGGGACACAGCCCTTCTGATTCTGCACAGTTTGAATCACTGGCTTGTCTGTCTTTGTCCAGGGGAAACTCCCAACTTTCACATAGATGGACAGAAGGCCTCATGACTGTCTCAGTGCATTCGCTGGAACCTGATAATGAGATTCAAGGTTAGAAACTTCTGTCACCCCGGGGCTCAGGATGCCAGTATTTATAATTGTAGGAGTTTGCTCTTTCAAAGTCAATATGTCAGGATGCCCTTGTATGCCGTGTTAATGAAAGTAATTTAAGGTAATTCAATCACTAGAGCAAGCCAATGATACAGGTCTAGACTCAGCAGACATGTGTCTCCCGTTGGTGGCCTATGAATGTGAAAAGGTGTTTCAGATGCCAATTGCGGTGGGCATCTTGGCTGCCAGTTTTGTCAAGGTTAACTGTGGGATTTCTTTTTTCATTAAAGGTTTATTGCAAGTTTCAAATCGGTGAATTAAAATTCCTCATTGGGCATATGGTGTTATCTTGACACCACCACAGCACACTGAAATAAATTTGATAATAGGAACATTTCATTACAGAATTGTGGGAAGAAATAGAAGGAAATACACATTCATTCTCAATAATCACTTCTCAAATTCACACATGAATCTTGGAATTACTGCAGCTGTCATTGTCTGTTACAGTTGTGCTGATTTAATTGTTTTGGAGTTTTGTCTGGGATGGTTATGTGTCGGGTTCGACCCTGGACATTGCATCAGCGATTACATAGGTTTTTTTTCTCTCTTGCAATGAAGCTTTAACTATTCAGGTTCCTGCACCTTGATGATCTTTCTCCCTGTGAGGTGTCTGAGATTTCCTGTGGACCTTTGTTCTTGCTGAGCACGGCTTTGAAATTTATTTATTTAGAGGTGCAGCACTGAAACAGGCCTTTCGGCCCACCAAGTCTCTGCCGACCATCAACCACCCATTTATACTAATCCTACATGAATCCCATATTCCTACCACATCCCCACCTTCCCCTGCCACCTACCTATACCAGGGGCAATTTATAATGGCCAATTTACCTATCAACCTGCAAGTCTTTGGCTGTGTGAGGAAACTGGAGCACCCGACAAAAACCCACGTGGTCAAAGGGAGAACTTGCAAACTCTACACGGGCAATACCGAGAATCGAACCTGGGTCACAGGAGCTATGAGGTTGTAGCGCTAATCACTGCACAACTTTGCAGCCCCAAGTTGTGGGGTTTGATTTGCTTTGGGTTTGGGATCTGATCATTGGGTTCTTCAGCGGGTAGATCCACACTGACCTTACTTTTAACTTTCTGCTGAGGTACGCAAGTGCTGTTCACTTTAGGGCAATTTCCCTTCCCTTTTCTCTTCACTATGAGGAGGATATTTTTCCTAATCTGCCCTATTTCCTCTGGGACAGTAGTGTTCGCCAGTGTCTGTCCAGCTTTCACTGAACTTTCCAGCGGCACTTTGACTAGTTCAGACATCTCCCTTACCATTGACATGCCTTTTTGGGAACTTTCTTTGTCCCTCCACGTTTCTGTAAATGTTGTTAGCAGCCTTTTTATGGTCCCTGTTTGACCTGCATTTAAGGAGGAGAGTGAGTGGTCTAATTTCTCTAACATTTCAGGGTTGGCTAATCGGAGAATAGGGAGTTCCAGTTGGTATTCCTCCTGGCCTTCCTCTAACCTGTCCTCACTGTCCTTTTGAATCCTTCCCTCCTGACTGTCTGACAGATCTGTACTTGTCTGTCCCCTCCACAGACTTGATTTTTTGCCTTTGCTCTGGGGAGTCAATTATATAATTTACCCGCTATTCTTTTTGTCACTCGATATGGACCACTGAAACGGGCTTTCAGGGGTAGACCCTCCATTGGGAGTAATAACAATACATGGTCTCTGGGCGGAAATGTTCTCGCCTTGGCATTTTTTCCTGCTGACCTTCTCATGGCTGCCTGGGGGGTCTTTGGTTGTTCCTGAGTCATTGCACAGGCTCCTGTGAGCCGGTCGCAGAGCATGGAAATGTATTCTAACATGGAAGACTCATCCCTGTGTCCGAAAAACTTCTTGAATCGTTTAAGCAGAGCTCTCACCTCGTGTCCATAAATTAATTCAAAGAGGCTAAAGCCAGTGGAAGCATTGGATAAGTCCCTGGTAACCAACAGGTGAAATCATAGCCCTTTGTCCCAGTCATGGGGTTACTCATAGCAGTATGGCCTGATCATTGACTTTAGGGTCTGGTGGTACCGCTCCAAAGCCCCTTGTGACTGTGGGTGGTAGGCTAAGGACCTTAGCTGGGTTATGTCCAGATTGCCCATGACCTTTTCAAAAATACTGGACATAAAATGTGTGCCCTGATCCAACTGGATCTCAGCAGGCAGCCCATTATCGGGTAAAGAATTGGGTTAGCCCCTCCACCACTACCTTGGCAGAGATAGCTCTTCGGGAGAATGGCCTCTGGGAATCGGGTCACCACATCCATAATGGTGAGAAGATACTGGTAATCCCGTATTGCTTTCAGCAGGTGTCCCACACAATCCACCAGCACTCTGCTGAAGGGTTCCCCAAAAGCTGGTAGATGAATTTGGGTGCAGATTTTATTGCAGGTTGGGGCTTCCCCACCACCTAGCGCATGTGACTAGTTTTACAGAACTCCACCACATCTTTGTGGAGTTGTGGCCAGTCAAAATGCTGTCTTATGCGGCTTCGATTTTTCATACACTGACATGTCCAGTCATTGGAAGTTCGTCGGCCATTCTTAATATTTCTTTAAGGGACCTCAGCGGCACCACTATCTGGTGAACCACTGTCCTCTCTTCATCCGCAGGTCTGTGAGGAGGTCTCCACTTCCTCATCAGCACCTCGTTCCTTAAATAGTAGCACTCTGCAATTCCCTCTGCTTCAGTTTTGGTTTGGACAGTCTGTGCTATTTTTTAACACAGGGTCGGGGGATTGAGCCTCAACTAAGGAAGATCTGTTTAGCAAATCCTTTCTGTCCTCTAACTTCCCAAAGAAGGTTGCAGACAGCCAGGCAGTCGGGTCATCCATCTACAGTGTCAGTTCAGGGATTGTTTGGCCGTGGACCGTGTCACCACACAATCAGGGAGAATGTCAGGGGCCTTATCCTGTAACTGCTCTGTCTCCCTGCGTTATTTTAGTCTCTCGAGAACTACCGGGGAAGCTGGCACCTTTTCCCCTGTCAGATCATTACCCAGGAGCAGGTCGACCCATCCATCGGTAAACTAGGTACAATCCCCATGGTTACCGGTCCTGAAACTGGGTCACACTCCAAGTGCAGTCGTTATAAAGGTATGGACATATACTGTCTTCCGATACAATTCAATAACTCTTTAGCATTCACTGCACTATCGAAGAAAGGTCATTCCTTTTCCCAGCAGAAGGGATTGGGTGGCCCCTGTATCCCTTAGTATGATTATGGGCTTGCTTGCCTCACTCAAGGTGGATGGGGTCACTTTTCCTTGGGATTATAATTCCTGGTAACTCTCAGGGATTTTGTTAAGATTTCCTGCACTCTCAGTGGTAGGTTTACTGGGTCTGACTGCCACAGTTAAAGGCACAGCCTGATCTGCTGTGATTTCCATCAGGGCCCGTTTTCCTGCACTGATCTGGTGGACATTTAAAAAAAAATATATTCATTCACAGAATGTGGGCGTGGCTGGCCATGCCAGCATTTATTGCCCAACCCTAATTGCCCTTGCCAAGGTGGTGGTGAGCTGCCTGCTTGAACCGCAGTAGTCCATATGGGGTAGGTCTACCCACAGTGCTATTGGGAAGGGAGTTCCAGGATTTTGACCCAGCGACAGTGAAGGAACGGCGATAAAGTTCCAAGTCAGGATGGTGTGTGACTTGGAGGGGAACTTGCAGGTGGTGGTGTTCCCATGTATTTGCTGCCCTTGTCCTTCTAGTTGGTAGAGGTCGCGGGTTTGGAAGGTGCTGTCTAAGGAGCCTTGGTGCATTGCTGCAGTGCATCTTGTAGATGGTACACACTGCTGCCATTGTGCGTCGGTTGTGGAGGGAGTGAATGTTTGTAGATGGGGTGCCAATCAAGCGGGCTGCTTTGTCCTGGATGGTGTTAAGCTTCTTGAGTGTTGTTGGAGCTGCACCCATCCAGGCAAGTGGAGAGTATTCCATCACACTCCTAACTTGTGCCTTGTCGATTGTGGACAGGCTTTGGGGAGTCAGGAGGTGAGTTACTCGCCTCAGGATTCCTAGCCTCTGACCTGCTCTTGTAGCCACGGTATTTATATGGCTACTCCAGTTCGGCTCCTGGTCAATGGCAGCCCCTAGGATGTTGATAGTGGGGGCTTCAGCGATGGTAATGCCATTGAATGTCAAGGACAGATGGTTAGATTCTCTCTTCTTGGAGATGCTCATTGCCTGGCACTTGTGTGGCGCGAATGCTACTTTCCACTTATCAGCCCGAGCCTGGATATTTTCCAGGTCTTGCTGCATTTCTACACAGACTGCTTCAGTATCTGAGGAGTCGCGAATGGTGCTGAACATTGTGCAATCATCAACGAACATCCCCACTTCTGACCTCATGATTGAAGGAAGGTCATTGATGAAGCAGCTGAAGATGGTTGGGCCGAGGACAGTACCTGAGGTACTCCTGCAGTGATGTCCTGAAGCTCAGCTGATTGACCTCCAACAACCACAATCATCTTCCTTTGCGCTAGGTATGACTCCAGCCAGCGGAGGGTTTTCCCCCTGATTCCCATTGCCCTCAGTTTTGCTAGGGCTCCTTGATGCCATACTCGGACAAATGCTGCATTGATGTCAAGGGCAGTCACTCTCACCTCACCTCTTGAGTTCAGCTCTTTTGTCCATTTTTGAACCAAGGCTGTATTGAGATCAGGATGAGTGGCCCTGTTGGAGCCCAAACTGAGCATCACTGAGCAGGTTGTTGCTAAGCAAGTGCCGCTTGATGGCACTGTTGATGACACCTTCCATCACTTTACTGATGATTGAGAGGAGGCTAATGGGGCGGTAGTTGGCCGGGTTGGATTGGTCCTGTTTTTTGTGTGCAGGACATACCTGGGTAATTTTCCACATTGCAGGGTAGATGCCAGTGTTGTAGCTGTACTGGAACAGCTTGGCTAGGGCCGCAACAAGTTCTGGAGCACAGGTCTTCAGTACTATTGCCGGAATATTGTCAGGCCCCATAGCTTTTTCAGTATCCATTCGCTGTAGTCGTTTCTGGATATCACGCGGAGTGAATCGAATTGGCTAAAGTTTGGTATCTGTGATGCTGGGGACCTCAGGAGGAGGCCGAGATGGATCAACTCGGCACTTCTGGCTGAAGATTGTTGCAAATGCTTCAGCCTTATCTTTTGCACTGATGTGCTGGGCTCCCCCATCATTGAGGATGGGGATATTTGTGGAGCCACCTCCTCCAGTTAGTTGTATAATTGTCCACCACCATTCACGGTTGGATGTGGCAGGACTGCAGAGCTGAGATCTGATGCGTTGTTTATGGGATCGCTTAGCTCTACGCAGTTTGGCATGCAAGTTGTCCTGGGTTGTAGCTTCACCAGGTTGACACCTCATTTTGAGGTATGCCTGGTGCTGCTCCTGGCATGCCCTCCTGCACTCTTCATTGAACTAGGGTTGGTATCCTGGCTTGATGGTAATGGTAGAGTGGGGGATATGCCGGGCCATGAGGTTACATATTGTCGTTGAGTACAATTCTGCTGCTGCTGATAGCCCACAGCGCCTCATGGATGCCCAGTTTTGCATTGCTAGATCTGTTGGAAATCTGTCCCATTTAGCACGGTGATAGTGCCACACAACACAATGGACGGTATCCTCAATCTGAAGGCGGGACTTCGTCTCCACAAGGACTATGCAGTGGTCACTCCTACCAATACTGTCATGGACAGATGCATCTGTGGCAGGCGGATCGGTGAGGACGAGGTCAAGTATGTTGTTCCCTCGTGTTGGTTCCCCCACCACCTGCCGCAGCCCCAGTCTAGCAGCTGTGTCCTTTAGGACTCGGCCAGCTTGGTCAGTAGTGGTGCGACCGAGCCACTCATGGTGATGGACATTGAAGTCCCCCACCCAGAGTACATTTTGTGCCCTTGCCACCCTCAGTGCTTCTTCCAAGTGCTCTTCAACATGGAGGAGTACTGAGTCATTAGCTGAGGAGGGAGGTAGGTGGTAATCAGGACTCTCATTAATCTTACAGGTTTTCCCGACACTTCCACCAGTCAGCATGATGGTGATCTGCCTCATTACAATGGAAACACACATGGCTTCGGCTGTTACTCCTGCTCTCAGTACCGTCCTATTTGGCCTGAGGAAGGGCTCCCGTGTGTCCAGCTTTTCCTTCTTGCCCATGGCTGTTCAGGGTCCGATCAGCCTCCCACCTTTTATTCTCGGGTCTTTGGGGTTACTAGGGAAGGGTTTCCCTTTGGGGCTAAGGCCTTGTATACAAGGGAAAATTCATCAGCCAGAAGTGCAACCTGCCTGGCTCTTTGAACCTTCTGTTCCTCTGTGTGTGTTTTAATGGGAGGGAGAGCGAGTTTGTGAACTCTTCGAGATGGATCACTGCTCTGAGATTTATATATGTGGGCTGTATCCTGATCTTCTGTATCCACTGGTCAAAAGTAAGAACCAAAACAGACTGGAAATCTTCTATTGGTTCATAAAATGGTAATGTTTAGCTTAGACAAATGTAGGGCCATTACAGGCAGAGTCAGGAGAATTTATAATGGGGAATTGAGAAATGACAGAGAAGTGAAATGTGATTAGCACCGCAGCCTCTGAGCTCCAGCGACACAGGTTCAATTCTGGGTACTGCCTGTGTGGAGTTTGCAAGTTCTTCCTGCGTCTACGTGGGATTTCTCCGGGTGCTCAGGTTTCCTCCCACAGCCAAAAGACTTGCAGGTTGGTAGGTTAGTTGACCATTATAAATTGCCCTTAGTATAGGTAGGTGGTAGGGAAATATAGGGACAGGTGGGGATGTGGTAGGAATATGGGATTAGTGTAGTATAAAATGAGAGGTTGATGGTCGGCACAGACTCGGTGGGCCGAAGGGCCTGTTTCAGTGCTGTATCTCTAAACTAAACAAAAAAATATTTTGTGTCTGTCTTCACTGAGGAAGATACAAGAAATCTCCCAGAATTAGAGATCCAAGGGATTGGGAGAATGAAGAATTGAAGGAAATTGGTATTAGTGAGAAGTTTGTATTGGAGACATTAGTAGGGCTGATGTTTGACAATTATCCAGGATCTGATATTCTATATCCCAGAGTGTTGAAGGAAGTAGTAATGGAGATTGTTCATGCATTGGCGGTCATCGTTCAAAATTCGATCACTTCCGGAACGCTTCCTGCAGATTGGAAGGTAGCAAATCTCATCCCACTGTTTAAGAAGGGAGGGAAAGAGAAAATTGGGAACAACAACCACCCATTTATGCTAACACTACAGTAATACCATATTCCCTACCACCTACCTACACTAGGGGTAATTTATAATGGCTAATTTATCTATCACCTGCAAGTCTTTGGCTGTGGGAGGAAACCGGAGCACCCGGCAAAAACCCACGTGGTTAGCATTTCATCAGTACTAGGGAACATGTTAGAATCTA
Organism: Heterodontus francisci; assembly: GCF_036365525.1. NCBI lineage: Eukaryota > Metazoa > Chordata > Chondrichthyes > Heterodontiformes > Heterodontidae > Heterodontus > Heterodontus francisci. Next base: position 2,572,413 of record NW_027141018.1, read on the forward strand.
TTCTAAATTATGCGATAAATGGATCTGATTGGGCAGAGTCAACATGGATTTATGAATGGGAAATCATGCTTGATGAACCTGTTGGTTTTTATTTTTTGGATGTCACGAACAAAATAGAGAAGGGGAGTCGGTGGATTTTCAGAAAGCTTTTGATAAAGTGCCCCACAGTATGTTGGTCAGCAAAGTTAAAGAACATGGGATCGGAGGTAATATACTGACTAGCAGTAAGGATTGGTAAACAGGCAGGAAACAGAGAGCAGGAATAAATGGGCCATTCTTGCTTTGGCAGGCTGTGACTAATGGAGTACCGCAGGGATCTGTGCTTGGGCCCCAGCTGTTCACAATATCTATCAATGATTTGGATATTGGGACCAAAGTAATATTTCAAGTTCGCAGATGACACAAAACTAGATGGAAATGTGTGTTGTGAGGAAGATGCAAAGTGGGTTCAAGGAAATTTGGACAGACGTAGTGAGTGGGTAAAAACATGGCAGATGGAATATAATGTGGAAAAATGTGAAGTTAGCCACGGTGGTAGGATGAATAGATGTGAAGAGTGTTCCAATTGGTGAGAGATTAGAAAGTGTAGATGTACAAAGGGACCTGGGTATCCTCATTATAAGTAATTGAAAGCTAACATGCAGGTGCAGCAAGCAATTAGGAAGGCAAATGGTATGTTGGCCTTTATCACGAGTTGATTTGAGTAGTGAAGTCTTGCTGCAATTGTCTAGAAACTTTGTTAGACCGCAGATGGTGTGCTGTGCGCAGTTCTGGTCTCTTTACCTGAGGAAGGATATTATGACCACAGAGGGAGTGCAAAGAAGGTTCACCAGACTTCTTCCCGGGATGGTGGGACTGTCCTATGAAGAGAGATTGGGGAAACTGGGCCTGTATTCTCTAGAGTTTCGAAGAATGAGAGGTGATCTCATTGAAACCTACAAAATACTTAAAGGGATAGACAGGGTAGATGCAGCTAAGATGTTTCCCCTGGTTGGGGAGTCCAGAAATAGCAGACATAATTTCAAAATAAAAGAGAAGCCACTTAGGACAGAGATGAGGAGACATTTCTTTACTCAGATGGTTCTGAATCTTTGAAATTCTCTACCCCAGAGAGCTGTGGAAGCTCAGTCATTGAGCATGTTTAAAGTAGGGATTGACAGTTTTATAAATACCACTGACAAAAAGGGATATGAGGATAATGTGGGGGAAAAGGCATTGGATGATCAACCATGATCATATTGAATGGTGGAGCAGGCTCGATGGGCTGAATGGCTTACTTCAGCTCCTATGTTCCTATGTTCAGAAGCTGGTTAACTCTTTCAAACTCAAGGTAAGTTTAGTCAGGCTGCTTTCCCAGGGTTCGGAATGTTTTACAGTACACTTCCGATACTATCTCATATGCACCCAGGATACCATTTTTATCCATCTCATAATGTGATGAACTTTCATCTGGCAACAGTGAATAAACCTCATGGACTTTCCCTGTTATTCTACTTGGTAAAAACAGTGTCCAGCTCTCTGTCAGTCATTTCAGCGGCTTTGCAAGCATTTCAAAACTGATGAAAAATTCTGACACATCCTGCTCATTGAACTTTGGAACTAACTGGGAGAACATTAAGAGCTCAGCACATGGTCCTGAACTATGGGTAGCTCCTTCACTAGCTGTGCCTTCAGTGGGTGGACTGGGACTTCCTCTAGTTGTTTGAGCCACCTTAACTCCCTTTCCTCCTTCTCCTTCTGGAACACTCTTACTTTTTCTCTTTCTTGACGCTCTGCTCTTTCTCGCTCTCTCTAGAATTCTAATTCTAGTCTTTTCTGTTCTAGTTTTACCTTAGCTAACATTACTCTATCTGTCAGTGATTCTAACCCTGTTTGAATTTTCTGCTGCAAATAAAAAATGGTTGGCCACAAGTCTTAGGATTTCGGGTTTCCAATCTTTTGGACGGAGAATAATCCCTAGCTGTCCAGCGACATTACACAACTTTTCAACAGAGAGGGGTTTTAACCTGTACCGAGTTACTTCACTCTGTATGTAATTCCTTTATTGGGAATGTAAATTCTTTATTTAAAAAAGGGACAGAGACAGAAAGCACGAAAAATTATGAGGGTATGGATAGGGTAGATAGGAAAAAACCTTTTCCTTAGCAGAGGTGTCAATAACCGGGGGGCATTGATTTAAATTAAGGGGCAGGAGGTTGAGAGGGGATTTGAGGGGAAGAAAAATCACCCAGAGGGTATTTGGAATCCGGAACACACTGCCTGAAGGGGCTGCAGAGGCAGGAACCCTCCACAACATTTACGAATTATGTCGATGAGCACTTGAAACGCCATAGCGTACAAGGTTACGGGCCAGGTGCTGGAAAATGGGATTAGAATGGATAGGCTTGTTGGCCAGCACAGACACAGTGGGCCGAAGGGCCTGTTCCTTTGCTCTATAACTCTGTGACTCTATGACACTTCCAATTTCTCGTTTGTCATTGCGTTACAATCACTAGAACCTCCACATTTCTGATACAGCCAGGTGAGGAGGGGTTCCAGGCTCCCCTCTTGTCCTATCTTTTCTTTGATCACAATGGGATTTAGTCCTTTTTAGCAGTGGACATGCTGACCACCTCAGTGAGTATTTTACCTTTTACCTTTACTGTGATCGTGAAAGAACCAATCAGACAGGTTTTCTTAAGTTTAATCAAGAAGTGAGTTTATTGTAATTTAAAATCTAAAATGAATCTAAATAAAATAATAAAAATATACGTTAGACATTCATGCACAAGCTCACAGGCAAATCACTCAAATGAAGTATACAGTGAGAAATAAATTTGTATTTGGATTGGAGTCCAGAATAAATTAAAAATAAACAAAGTCTGTGATGTTGGATAATTCTGTGGTCTGCGTCTTTGCCACCCGTACTTATGAGTTTCATGTCATCTTCAAGCGTTGAAATTATGTTTTTTTGCATATAAGTCTCTATTACTTGTATATGTATCTACATGTCAGGAAGAGCACTGATGCTAAAACTGACCCCTGAGAAACAGCAATTTATACTCCCCCTCCCCCAGTTTGAACAAAGTCTGTTCACCACGTCTCTCTGCTTTCTGTCCCTGAATCAGTGTCATATTCACACTATCACTGTCAAAATATTCCATGTGTTATATTTCTCATAACAAGTCTATGAAATGTCATTTGATCACAGGCCTTTTGAAAGTCCTTATACATAACATGAAACACACTATCCTCAACAACACTCACAGTTATGTCATCAATGAACTTGATCAAGATTATCGGACGTGATTGGTCATTACTTACCCGTGCTGTTTGTCATTTATTATCCCATGTTTTTCCAAGAAAGATATATTTTGTACAGGCTTATGGCCTCTAGAAATTTCCAACCACCGACATTAGACTGACTGGTCAGTAGCTACAGGATTTATCTAATGTCTCATTTTATAAGCAGGGTGTAACATAGACAACCCTGCAGTCCCCTGTCATCACTCTCAGATCCAAGGAGGATTGAAAGCTTCCAGCCAAGGCCTCTGCTTTTTCCACCATTCCCTCCCTCAACTCACCTCGTATCTCCCATCTAGACTGAGGAACACTTCTACACTATTGTGGTACAAAAAGTATTGGATTGAAAGAGATTAACTGAACTTGTTTGTTCATTGACTGTAATTAATGTCAGTCACTACGGACGATAATTGTGTCACTGGAGGGTTTCCCTCTTCTATTAATAAGGGACTCCTTTCAATGTGTTAAATCATAGTGTCAGTGGGAGCATCAACCCCGGCCCGAACAGGGATCCGTGGCTGCAGAAAGAGAGAGAGAGAGAGAAAGACGATCGATCAAAATCTGAGAACAATAGATTGGAATGTTACAACAATGGGTCAGAATCTGAAGACAATAGATTGGAATGTTCCAACAATGGGTCAGAATCTGAGGACAATAGATTGGAATGTTCCAACAATGGGTCAGAATCTGAGGACAATAGATTGGAATGTTACAACAATGGGTCAGAATCTGAGGACAATAGATTGGAATGTTACAGCAATGGACAGCAGGAGTACGTATTATTGGTTTGGCCTGGTTACAGCTGAGTATTTTCGGATGACATTAGAAGCGCGGATCTATTATGCTCTGAAGATGATTCAAACGGTTTACTACCCCATCCTCGCTATTATTGGTGGCCCTGGTAAGTCTCTGTATCCAACTATTAGATCCATAAACAAAGGTAATTACATCGGCATGAGTACAGATTTAGCCCTAGTGGACTGGGCAGGAAGACTAAAAGGTAGGACAGTTGATGAGCAGTGGCAGATGTTTAAGGAGATATTCAATTCCTCCCAACTACAATATATTCCAGAGAGGAAGAAATATTCTAGGAGGGGGGAAAACATCCATGGCTAAGCAAGGAAGTTAAGGATAACGTAAAGAGAAAATCTAAGGCATACCATATTGCAAAGGCCAGTGGCAGGCTGGAAGATTGGGAAATTTTTAATGATCAACAAAGGGTTACTAAAAAAGTAATAAAAAGAGCAAAGATAAATTATGAAAGAAAACTAGAGCAAAATATAAAAACGGATAGTAAAAACTTCTTTAAGTATATAAAAGGTAAGAGAGTGGCTAAAGTGAATGTTGATCCCTTGGAGGATGAGACTGGGAAGTTGATAGAGGGGAACACAGAAATGGTGGAGACACTAAATCAGTATTTTTCCTCAGTTTTCACGGTGGAGGACACCAGTACTATCTAAATAGTAACAGGTAATGCAGAGGTTATAGAAAGAGAGGAATTTAGAACAATCATCATTACTAGGTAAAAAGTACAGAGCAAACTATTGGAATTGAAGGCAGACAAGTAACCAGGGCCTGATGGCCTGCATCAGAGTGTCTTAAAGTAAGTGGCAGCAGAGATAATGGATCCATTGGTTACAATATTCTAAAATTCGCTGGATGCGGGAAAGGTTCCAGTGGATTGGAAAAAAGCAAATATAACGCCCTTATTCAAAAAGGGAGGGAGGCAGAAAGTAGGAAACTATAGACCAGTTAGTTTAACATCTATCGTTGGGAAATTGTTAGAACCCATTATTAAGGAAGTAATAACAGGACGTTTAGAAAGTCAAAACGCAATCCATCAGAGTCAGCATGGTTTTATGAAGGGGAAATCCTATTTGACGAATTTGCTAGTGTTCATCGAAGCTGTGACAAGAAAAGTGGAAAATGGTGATCCTGTAGATGTAGTATATCTGGATTTCCAGAAGACATTTGATAAAGTGCCGCACAAAAGGTGAATACAGCAGGTAAGATCACATGAGTTCAGGGGCAATTTATTAACTTTGATAGAGGATTGGCTAACCAACAGAAAACAGAGAGTCGGGATAAATGGATCTTTTTCTGGTTGGCAATATGGAACTGGTGGGGTACCACAGGATTTGGTCCTTGGCCCCTGCTATTTACAATATATATTTATGATTTGGATGCAAGGATAGAAGTTACTATAGCCAAATCTCCAGATGACACTAAAATAGGTGGGATAGTATGTTGCAATAATTAAATAAGAAATTTACAAATTGATATGGATAGGTTAGGTGAATGAACGAAAATTTGGCAGATGGAGTTTAATGTGGATAAGTGTAAGGTTATCCATTTTGGTCGGAAGAATAGAAAGGCAAATTATTATCTAAATGGAGATAAACTTCTGAGTGCTTCGGTGCAGAAGGATCTGGGTGTCCTCGTGTATGAATCGCAGAAAGCTAGTTTGCAGGTACAGCAGGTGAAAAGGAAGGCAAATTGAATTTTGGTATTTCTTGCTAATGGAATAGAATATAAAAGTAGGAAAGTGCTGCTGCAACTGTACAAGGCATTAATGAGACCGCACCTGGAGTATTGTGTATAGTTTTAGTCTCCTGACTTGAGGATGGATGCAGTTGTACTGGAGGCAGATCAGAGGAGAGTCACTAGAGAGTCCAGGGAGGAGGGGTTTGTCTTATGAAGAGAGATTGAGCTCTTTATGCCTTTACTCTATGGAGTTTAGAAGAATGAGAGTTGATCTAATTGAGGTAGAGAAGATGGTTCCGGGGATTGACAAAGTAGACACAGAGAAGACGTTTCCTCTTGAGGGGCAACCTAGAATGAGAGGTCATTGTTTTAGGATAAGGGATAAGGATTTAAAATAGAGATGAAGAGAAATTTCTTCTCTGAAAGCGTCGTGAGTCTGTGGGATTCAATACCCGGATTCAATGGATGCCGGGACATTGAGTAACTTTAAGGAGGCGATAGACAGATTTTTAATTAGTAATGGGTTGAAGAGATATGGAGAACGGGCAGGAAAGTGGAGTTGAGACCGAGATGAGATCAGCCATGATCACATTGAATGGCGAAGCAGGTTCGAGGGGCTGAATTGCCTACTCCTGCTCCTACTTCTTATGTTATTATGTTCTTATCTGTATCTTTCCAGACGAGAGCGGGTGACGTATCCATTATCTCTCTCTCTGTTGTCCATTCATGTATCTGCTGTGTGACGGAGGCCATCTATGTCGGGTGAGCTGAATTATACTGCCTGCTCTCTCAGCAGGGAGAAGCAGGTGAGAGATCCCGTGGCTTTGTCAGGATAACGGGATTCCTGATGGTCTAGGTGTCTCTGCGGGGTCCCCAAGGCAACGGGGAGAGGTACAGGAACTGATACAGCTCTCACTCCATTAATGTACAGTTGGTGTGTGAGCATGCCCAGTACATCATCTTGGTAAATGTCCACTGTCCTGGCAGCAGCCACTGTACCTTCATTCTGAAGCAGTCAGCCGGTCCCAACACATCGGGCCCCCATGCAGAACCCGAATGTGGCTCATGACCTCTAAACTCTAGACACTCCCCTCCTCCACACAAAACCACCAGGTGAAGCAATGCTTCAGATGTCTGAACCGCTCGTGGGGAGCCCTCCAGTACATACTGGAGCAGGTGTCCAAGTTCATGGTGTTCTGCTGCACCCTTCACATCAGCACCATCATGAGGACACAGGCTTTGGCACCAGGGATCCGCAGGCTAACTCAGTAGGAGGAGGAGGAGGCAGGGAGGATATTTCCCGGATGATTTCAAACCGGAAAGGCTGTCGTAGAGACGCTGCTAAGATTCCAGTTCCCAGAGGACAACTTCCCTTTCCCACCATGGATCCCCCTCTTCTCCACCATTACACCCATCTGAGATGCCCCATCACAGCGTCCCCTAGGTAACCATCCTGCAATAAAAACACCAATAAAATGTTTTTCATGATCATCTTTATCCAACAACACATGCAATTATACAAACAAAACTGAACTATTCACCCTTGTGTATTCCCTTAGTCCCTGTCTTGTGGGTTCCCTCAACCTGCCTACTGCTCCTACACAGTGTTTCCCAGTGACTGCAGCATGGCTGGTGGAAGGCTGCTGACTTTCACTGGGGAGACTGCAGATGCCCTTGCAGGACTTCCTCGAGCTGCTCTAGGCCTTGAGGACTCGGATTCAGACTGCACCACCTCGACATGGGCAGCAGCTCCAGCAATGTTCACATCTGAGTCCTGTGTATTATAACTCGTTTGTGACCTCGCCCTCCGGTGATCTGACACATGAACTATCCTTTCCCCTTGGAGTGGCTGCAGCTCACTCATGCTCGGTGACTCACCACGTGCAGATTCTGACTCTATACCAGCCTCTAAGGTACACGCACTGTAAGTATTTGATCTGGTGGCTGTGAGCATCAGACCAAGTGATGGGGCTTTAGTGATCTTTTGCTGCTCTCTTTCTGTCTCCTGGAGCTGCTGTGACTGGGAAGTTGGTGGTATTGGGTTATCATTGAAAAGTATAAAATCAGAAGGGGAGGTTTGAGGTGAAGGATTGGGGGTGGTATGGAAAGCAGGAGGTCCATGGTCTCACTATCTCCAGCTTGTACATCAACATTTCTAACGTTTACCAGTTCTGATGAAGGGTCACAGATCTGAAACATTAACTCTGTTTCTCTCTACACCGATGCTGCCAGACCCACTGAGTATTTCCGGCACTTTCTGTTCAGGTGCACAGACGCCCTGCCTGCAACAGTAGTAGACTCGCCAACTTTAAGGGCATTTAAGTGGTCATTGGATAGACATATGGATGTAAATGGAATAGTGTAGGTCAGATGATCGGCGCAACATCGAGGGCCGAAGGGCCTGTACTGCGCTGTAATATTCTAATTCTAATTCTAATTCTAATGTGCCCCATTGACCAACTTATCTCAGCCCTTTTTTTTGCTTAAATTTGTATTTCTGGACATCCTCAGATATTCCATTGAGAATAAAATCGTAATTCCCATCATACACCTCGAAAATCCTTAGGATGTCCGTCTCCCCAGGTGTGCCTGTTTTTCTTCTCTACCAGTTTATCAATTGACTATTTCCTGTGATATGCGAGTGAGATTGTATTTCTGGCTTTTTTTATTCAAAACTCTCTGAAAGTCCTCCCCCCCCCCCCCACCCACGCTCTTAGTGATGAACACACACGTTTGATTGAGTGTAAACTCTTTTTGTTGCCAAATCTCCTCCTCATTCATCACTCAACTGAGTTTACTATTTTTCACAAACCAAGTAAACCAAGCCGATCATCCTGATGTCTGTGTTCCGTCTCCTACACCACTGTAAGGTCTGATATAGGGTCAGAGATCACCCAAAAAGCAGGTCAAAGGGTCACAAGCAGTTTATTGAGGAGTGACAGTTCAAATACAGCACAAAATCAGAATAAACACAGTAGAGAAACAATCTGTGACATACGAGAAAGGCTTTCTGGCTGTGAATTAGTTTTTTAGAAGCTATTATTAAAGATGTTATAGCAGGGCAGGTCGAAAAATTCAAGGTGATTAGGCAAAGTCAACATGGTTTTGTGAAAGGGAAATTACGTTTAATCAATTAACTGGAGTTCTTTGAAGAAGTAACATGTGCTGTGGATAAAGGCGAACTGGTGGATGTACTGTACTAGATTTCCAGAAGGCATTTGATAAGGTGCCACATCAAAGGTCATTGCGAAAAATAAAAGCTCATGGTGTAGGGGGTAACACATTGCCATGGATAGACGTTTGGTTAGCTGACAGGAAACAGAGAGCAGGCATAAATGGGTAATTTTCTGGTTGGCAGGATGTAACGAGTGGGGTGCCATAGGTATCAGTGCTGGGGCCTCAACGTTGTACAGTTTGTTTAAATGAATTAGATGAAAGGACCGAAGGTGTGGTTGGTAAATCTGTTGATGAAACAAAGTTCTGAAGAGGACATAAGGCGGCTGCAAACGGACATAGATAGATTGAGTGAGAAGGCAAAGATCTGGGAAATGGAGTGGAATGTGGGGAAATGTGAAATTGTCCATATTGGTAGTAATAATGAAATTAAACAAAGCATATTATCTGAATGGTGAGGGATTGCAGAACTCTGAGATGCAGGAGTATCTGGGTGTCCTGGTGTATGAATTGCATAAGGTTAGTATGTCGGTTCAGAAAGTAGTTAGGAAAGCTAATATAATGTTATCATTTATTGTGAGTGGAATTGAATACAAAGGTAGGGAGGGCATTGGTGAGACATTATCTGGAATTCTGTGTTCAGTACTGGTCTCCTTATTTAAGGAAGCATGTAAATGCGTTGTAAACAGTTCAGAGAAGGTTTATTAGATGAATATGGGCGGACTGTCTTATGAGGAAAGGCCGGACAGGCTAGGCTTATATCAGCTGGAGTTTAGAAGAGTAAGGGGCGACTTGATTGAAACATTGAAGATTCTGAGCGTGGGGTAGAGCAAGTGAGGGCGACAGAGAGAGAGAGGGAGAGATAGAGAAAGAGAGAAGGAGAGAGCTGAGCTCATCGGCTGCTGAAAACCTCATCCATGCCTTAGTTACCTCGAGATTTGACTATTCCAGCACACTGCTGGCTTGTTTCTCACATTCTACTCTCTGTAACCTTGTCCCTTGTGGTCATCCAAAACTCTGCTGCCATCTTCTAATTTACACCAAATTCTGTTCACCCAACATCCCAGTGCTCACTGACCGACATTGGCTCTTGGTCCAGTAACACCTCAATTTTAATATTCCAACCATGAGATCAAATCCCTCCATGTCCTCGTCCTTCTGATTATCTCAATCCCCTGTCCATTTCCAATATTCCTGAAACTTGTTCATCTTAAATTCTTTTGCTAATTCCCTTTATAAAGGTGGGTTTCTTTCCCCCTGTCTCTATCCCTGACCACACATTTCATCTCTTCATCTTCCACCCTGAAAAATCATATAAAAGGGAGGCAGGAACTCTGTTGCCACTCCTACACCACTGTAAGATCTGATCGAGGGTCACAGATTAACAGAAAGGAGGTCGAAGGGTCACAAGCAATTTTTTGCAGGGAAACCATTGGAAAAAATTCGGAGGGACCGGACGTGGAGAGGCAGGGATTAATCAGGAATAGTCAGCATGGCTTTGTCAAGGGGAGTTCGTGTCTAACTAAATTGATTGATTATTTTCGAGGCAGTGACTAGGGGTGTAAAGGAGGGTAAAGCAGTAGTCTATATGGACTTCAGTAAGGCTTTTGATAGGGTCCCGCATGGGAGATTTGTTAAGAAGGTAAGAGCCCATGGGATCCAGGGCGATTTGGCAAATTGGATCCAAAATTGGCTTAGCGGTGGGAGGCAGAGGGTGATGGTCAAGGGTTGTTTTTGCGAGTGGAAGCCTGTGACAAGTGGTGTACTGCAGGGATCGGTGCTGGGACTCTTGCTGTTTGTAGTGTACATTAATGATTTAGACGTGAATATAGGAGGACTGATCAGTAAGTTCGCAGCTGACACGAAAATTGGTGGTGTTGTAAATAGTGAGGAGGAAAGCCTTAGATTACAGGACGATATAGATGGGCTGGTAAGATGGGCAGAGGAGTGGCAAATGGAATTTAATACTGAGAAGTGTGAGGTGATACATTTGAGGGGGGCGAACAATACAAGGAAATATACAATGGATGGTAGGACCCTAGGAAGTACTGAAGGTCAGTGGGACCTAGGTGTACTTGTCCATTGATCACTGAAGGCAGCAGCACAGGTAGACAATGCGGTCAGGAAGACGTATGGGACACCTTCCTTTATTAGCCGAGGTGTAGAATATAAGAGTAGGGAGGTTATGATGGAGCAGTATAAAACGCCAGTTAGGCCACAACTGGAGTATTGTGTATAGTTGTGGTTGCTGCACTATAGAAAGGAGGTGATTGCAAAGGAGAGGGTGCAGAATAGATTCACCAGGATGTTGCCTGGGCTGGAGCATTTCAGCTATGAAGAGCGACAGAAAAGGCTCGGGTTGTTTTCCTTAGAGCAGAAAAGGATGAGGGGTGTCATTTTTGAGGTATACAACATAATGAGGGGCATTGATAGGTGAGACATGAAGAATCTTTTTTCCCTCAGTGGACGGGTCAATAACCAGGGGGAATAGATTTAAGGTAAGAGGCAGGAGGTTTAGAAGGGATTTGAGGAAAATAATTTTCACCCAGAGGGTGGTTCGAATCTGGAACACACTGCCTTAAGAGATGGTCCGGGCAGCTACCCTCACAACATTTCATAAGTATTTAGATGAGCACATGAAACGCCATGGCAAACAAGGCGACAGGCCAAGTGCTGGGAATTGGGATTAGAATAGTTCGGTGCTTGATGGCCAGCACAGACACAATGGGCTGAAGGTCCTGTTTCTGTGCTGTATATCTCTATAATTCTATGACTCTATTGAGGAGTAACAGTTCAAATACAGCACAACATCAGAAGAGACATTGTGTACATACGACCTGTGGCAGGTGAGAATGGCTTTCAGTTATGGATCAAATGTTAGAAGCTATTATTAAAGACGTTATAGCAGGGCACGTAGAAAAAAATCAAGGTGATCAGGCAGAGTCAACATGGTTTTGTGAAAGGGAAATCATGTTGAACCAATATACTGGAGTTCTTTGAAGAAGTAACATGTACTGTGGATAAAGGGGAACTGGTGGATTTACTGTACTTAGATTTACAGAAGGCATTTGATAACGTACCACATCAAACGTCATTGTGGTAAATAAAATGCCATAGTGTAGGGGGTAACATAATTGGCATGGATAGAGGATAGGCTAGCTAACAGGAAACAGAGTAGGTATAAATGGGTTACTTTCTGGTTCGCAAGCTGCGGCAAGTGGTGTGCCACCATGATCAGTGCTGGGGCCTCAACTTTTTACAATTGATACAAAAAACTTTGATGAATAGACCGAAGGTATGCTTTCGAAATTTGCTAATGACTCCAAGATTGGTAAGAAGGTAAGTTCTGAAGAGGACATAAGGAGGCTACAAAGGGATTAGGAAAGGTTAAATGAGTGGTCAAAGAACTGGCAAATGGAGTATAATGTGGGAAAAGATCAAACTGTCCATTTTGGTTGGAAGACTTGACTGTTACCTCGAGACTTAACTATTCTAACTCACTCCTGGCTGCTCTCCCATAACCTACTCTCTGTAAACCTGTGGTCATCCAAAACTCTGCTGCCACCTTCTAATTTACACTAAATTCTGTTCACCCAACATTCCTGTGCTCACTGATCTACATTGGCTCTTGGTCCAGTAACACCTCAATTTTAATATTCTCACTCGTATGATCAAATCCCTCATGTCCTCACCCCTCTGATTATCCCAATCCCCTGTCCATTTCCAATATTCCTGAAGCTTGTTCATCTTAAAGTCTTTTTCTAATTCCTTTTAAAAGTGAGTTTCTTTCCCTCTGTCTCACTCCCTGACCACACATTTCATCTCTCCAGCTCCACTGGTGCTGTGGAAGTTCGGATCCATAAAATGGTGTGAGCTGCACTGCCGGTCACATCCAGCACATTGTACAGGACACCCAGGCTGTCCGGGGTGATAACGTGGGTGTAACATGTGTGCGTCTGTAGTGTGAGGAAGGGTCTGAATATGGTGTCAATCAGCCATTCCAGCATCTTTGATGGACGTCTTTGAAACTTGGTCTGTGCATGTCCACTGACCGCCTGTGTCAGTCACTCTCAGCTGAACATACATTCAGCAGCACGAGGAACCCCCTCTCGTGTTATTTAAAAAGACCAGGTATCCATCTTACAGTTTTCTGGAGGTTGTGTTGTGAGCTGCTGCAGACATTCAGGGAGGACAGAGAATTTGTTGACCCAACAGTAGGGGCGTGGAACGCCCTGCCTGCAACAGTAGTCGACTCGCCAAATTTAAGGGCATTTAAGTGGTCATTGGATAGACCTATGGATGAAACTGGAATAGTGTAGGTCAGATGGTTTCACAGGTCGGCGCAACATCGAGGGCTAAAGGGCCTGTACTGCGCTGCAATGTTCTATGTTCTATGTTCTATAACTCTGGACAAGGTATAGGGACAGTAGTTACAGTGTCTCTGGGTCTGTAACATGACCAACAAATGGAGCAGAGGCTGCAGAGAGGGGATGCTCTGAAAGAATGGATGAGGAAGGGGCTCTGCCCTACCAACCCCGGGTTTTCCAAGAGCACTTTTCCTACCTACACCTAACCCAGGAGCAGTGTGTGAGGTGACTCTGATTCAATTAGGAGGTGGTCACAGAGCTGTGTCACCTCCTGTAACACGACCTAGAGCCTCACACCAGGGTGAGGACGGAGCTGTCAGTGGATGTTAAGGTCACAGTTTAATTGAACTTCTTTGTATCTGGATCTTTCGAGACAAGAGCAGGAGACGTATCCAACATCGAGTCACAGAGACTGATAGAGTCATTTAGGACATAGAAGGAGGCCATTCATCCCATCATATCCATGCTGGCTCTCCATGGAGCAATCCTGTCAGTCCCACTCCCCCACTCAATCCCTGTAGCAAATTCATTTCCTTCAGGTCTCCACCAGCTTTCATTTGAAATCAATGATTGTCTCTGCTTCTAACGCACTTGTGGGCAGTGAGTTCCAGATCATTAACACCCGCTGCATAAAGAAAAACATTCTTCCTCATATTGCTCCTGCATCTCTTGTCCAGAACCTTCAATCTGTGTCCCTAGACTTTCTTCCATCAGTTAATGGGAACATTTTTTCATTGTCTAAATTATCTAAACCTGTCATAATGTTGTAACCTAACCTTGGAACTAAAATCCACCATCCCTGGAACCATCCTGTTAAATCTCCTCAGCACCAAGGACCTTCATAATCTTTCTGAAGTGTGGTGACCAGAATTGGACACAGTAGTCCAGCTGAGACCTAACCAGAGATTTTTAAACATTCATCATAACTTCTCTGCTTTTGAACTCAATACCTCTCTGTATGAAGTCCAAGATTATATGTATTTTACTATCCAATCTCTCAATATGTCCTGCCACCTTAAACGATGGATGCACATACACCCACATGTCTCTCTGTTCCTGCACACTGTTTAGAACATTGTTATTAAGTCTATATTGCCTTCCTATCCTTTCTGACAAAATGCATCACCTCACACTTGTCTCACACTTTCATCTGCCACTCGTCTGCTCATTCCAATCAGTATCTATGTCCTGTCACAGGTGGTTCTGAACATACTCACTGTTTATCACAGCTCCATGTTTGGTATCAGAGGCGGATTTTGAAATTCTACTCTGTATTCCAAGATCCAAGTCATTTATACACAGCAAAATTAAACAGTGGCCCGAGCACTGACCCTGGCGGAACACTCACTGTCTAACACCTTTCAGTCTGAAAAACTGCCATTTACTTTGACACACTGTTTTCTCTATGTAAACCATTTTTTTTATCCAATTGGACACTGACCCTCCCATTCCATTTGACTCAATGTTGGTAATTAACCTTTTCTGTGGCACTTTATCAAACACATTGTTCAAACCAATCTAGACAACATCCATCACATTCCCTTCATCAACCTTCTCTGTTACATCATCAAAAGTGCAATTAGATTAGTCAAGCATGACTTTCCTTTTGTAAATCTTTGCCGGCTATCCTGAAGTAACTCAAACCTCTCAAATGCTTGTGGTTTTATCCCTGATAATTGTTCTAAAACCTTTCCCACCACTGATGTTGCACTAACTGGCCTGTAGTTGTGAGGAATGTGTGCTGTCCATTGATGTATCCGCTAGGTGAGAGAGGCCATCTATGTTGGGTGAAGTTAGTACACCTTTTTCTCCCTCAGCGGGGAGAAACAGGATAAGGGGACCCTTGGCTTTGTGAGGATATCTGCATTCCTGTTTTTTGAGATGTCTCTACGGTGTCCCCATGTCAACGGGGAGAGGTACAGGAACTGGAAGAACTCTCACTCCATTAATGTACAGTTGGTGTGTGAGCATGCCCAGTACATCATGTTGGTGAATGTCCACCATCCTGGCAGCAGCCACCATCCCTTCATTCTGAAGCAGTCAGCCCGTCCCGACACATCGGGCCCCCATGCAGAACTAGAATGTGGCTCCTCGGAGACAAATGTAACCCCCCCTCTCCAGACACAGCTCATGTTTCTACTCCCCCAAACCTCCTCCCACCACCACCCAACCTCACACAATTAACATGTGTATAATGTGAACAATGAAGTCACCAGGAACATGGTGGAACAGACCATCAGTGTGATGAAGCAATGCATCCACTGTCCGAATCGCCAGAGGGAGCCCTCCAGTCCACACTGGAGCAGGTGTCCAAGTTCATGGTGTTCTGCTGCACCCTTCATATCATCACCATCATGAGGACACAGGCATTGGCACCAGGAATCCGGAGGTTTCCTCAGGAGGAGGAGGCAGGGAGGATATTTCCTGGATGCCTTCGACCCAGAAAGACCGTCTGAGAGACCCTGCTAATATTCTGTTTCCCATAGGACAACATCTCTTTCCCACCATGGATCCCCCATTCTCCACCATTACACCAATCTGAGACGCCCCATCACATTGTCCCCTTGCTCACCATCCTGCAATAAAAAACAACAACAAAATTATTTACTTTGACATCTTTATCCTACAGCACATCCAATTATACAAACAAAACTGAACTATGCACCCCTGTGTATTCCCTTAGTGCCTGTCTTGTGGGTTCCTTCGACTTGACTAGTGCTCCTACACAGTGTTTCTCCAATGACTGCAGCATGGCTGATGGAGGGCTGCTGACTTTCCCTGGGGGAGACTCCAGGTGGCCTTGCAGGACGTCCTCGAGCAGCTCTGGGCTTTGAGGACTGGGCGTCGGACTGCACCACCTCGACATGGGCAGCAGTAGCCTGGGATGTCTGATGGGTAACAGCAAGTGCACTGGTGGAGTGGCGGTGAAGGGAGAACAAATACTGTCATCCTGAGAGAGGACAACAGGTTCATGCTCCATGGAGACACTGTCAGTCCCACGGGGCGACAGTCCATCAATCCGAGTAATCTACTGGATCACAGATTGCTGGACTGCTGTGAGATCCTGCAAACCCCTTTGAACACTGAGATCCACAGCCATGTTGACAGCAGTCTGATCCTGCATGGCAGCAAGCATGGATCCCATGACATAAAAGCAAAATACTGCAGATGCTGGAAATCTGAAACAAAAACAAGAAATGCTGGAATCACTCAGCAGGTCTGGCAGCATCTGTGGAAAGAGAAGCAGAGTTAACGTTTCGGGTCAGTGACCCTTCTTCGGAAAAGTAGGACCCTTCCGAAGAAGGGTCACTGACCCGAAATGTTAACTGTGCTTCTCTTTCCACAGATGCTGCCAGACCTGCTGAGTGATTCCAGCATTTCTTGTTTTTGTTATGGATCTCATGACTTCAGTCTGAGCTTCCACTGCAGCACTGAGACGTCATATAACTCTGGACTCTTGAGCATCTCCGAGTTTAATTACTCTACCATTGATGGCCGTACCTTCGGCTGCCGAGGCCCTAAGCTCTGGAAGAGAAGAGCAGAACGTCTTTAAGGTAGGAATTCCTGGAATAGAAGTGACAGTGAATTAAATACTAAAATAAAAACAAAATACTGCGGTTGCTGGAAATCTGAAATGAGAACAGAAAGTGCCAGAAATACTCAGCAAGTCTGGCAGCATCTGTGCAGAGAGAAACAGAGTTAATGTTTCAGATCTGTGACCCTTCATCAGAACTGGAAAACGTTAGAAATGTAACAGTCTGTCATTTAAACTCTCCCCTCTCCGTCCCATCACAATCCTTCCTTCTTGTTCCTCTTCCCCCTTCCCCTCTTTCACTTGCTCAAAGACTGTTACATTTCTAACATTTACCGGTTCAATTGACAATTTCCTGTGATATGCTAATTTCATTGTATTTCTGGCTTTACTTATTCAAAACTCTCTTAAAGTTCCCCTACCCCCGCCCCGCCCCACAACTCTTAGCGATGAACACACACACGTTTGATCGAGTGTAAACTCTCTCTGTCTCCTAATCCATTTGGACAGTGAGAATAAAAACTGATCATATTATCTGAATGGTGATGGATTGCAGAAGTCAGAGTTGCAGAGGGATATGTGTATCCTGCTGCATGAATTGTATAAGGTTAGTCTGCAGGTTCAGCAAGTAATTAGGAAAACTAATAAAATATTATCATTTATTGCGAGCGGAATAGAACACAAATGTAGGGTGTTTATATTTCAGTTATACAGGTCATTGATGAGACCTCATCTGGAGTACTGTGTACAGTATTGGTCTCCTTATTTAAGGTAGCATGCAAATGCGTTGGAAGCAATTCAGAGAAGGTTTCCTAGACTAATACCTGGAATGGGCGGGTTGTCTTATGTTGAAAGGCTGGCGGGCTAGTCTTATATCAGCTGGGGTTTAGAAAAGTAAGAGGCGACAAGATTGAAGCATATAAGACGATTAGGAAAGTAAGAGGCGACAAGATTGAAGCATATAAGACTCTGAGTGTGGGCCAGAGCAAGAGAGGGAGACAGAGAAAGAAACAGGGAGAGAGAGAGAGAGAGAGTTCAGCTCATCTGCTGCTCAAACTCTCATCCATGCCTTTGTTGACTTGAGACTTGACTATTCTAACACACTCCCAGCTGGTCTCCCACATTAAAACTTTCTGTAACCTTGTAATCATCCAAAACTCTGCTGCCATCTTCTAATTTACACCAAATTCTGTTCACCTAACATCCCCGTGCTCACTGACCTACATTCTCTCTTGGTCCAGTAACACCTCAATTTTAATATTCTCACTCGTGTGATCAAATCCCTCCATGTCCTCAACCCTCTGATTATCCCAATCCCCTGTTAATTTCCAATATTCCTGAAACTTGTTCATCTGAAAGTCTTGTTCTAATTCCCTTTTTAAAGTGAGTTTCATTCACTCTGCCTCTCCCTGACCGCACATTTCATCTCTCCAGCTCCACTGATGTTGTGGAAGTTTGGATCCATACAATGGTGTGAGCTGCACTGCCGGTCACATCCAGCACATTGTGCAGGACACCCAGGCTGGCCGGGGTGATAGCGTGGGTGTAACATGTGTGTGTCTGCAGCGTGAGGAGGGGTCTGAATAAGATGTCAATCATCCATTCCCGCAGCTTTGATGCACGTCTGTGAAACTTGGTCTGTGCATGTCCACTGACCGCCTGTGTTAGTCGCTCTCAGCTGAACATGCATTCAGCGGCACGAAGAACCCCCTGGTGTTATTTAAAATGACCAGGCATCCAAATTACAGGTGAGGGGCTTTTGACCTACTTCTGCTATTGTAAAGTTAGTGGAGGTGCTGTGGATGGTTTTCTGGAGGTTGTGTTGTGAGCTGCTGCAGACATTCAGGGAGGACAGAGTATTTGGTGACACAACTCTGGACGAGGTATGGGACTGTAGTTACAGTGTCTCTGGGCCTGTAACATGACCAACAAATGGAGCGGAGGCTGCAGAGAGGGGAAGCTCTGCAAAGAGAGAGGAGGAGGGGTCTCTGCCCTACCCACCCCTGGTTTTCCAAGGGCAAAAAGAGCAATAGTCCTAATACCGAGCCTTGGGGAACACCACTGTATACTCCTATCGAGTCTGAACAACAACCTTTCACCACTTCTCTCTGTTTACTGTTCCTTCGTCAATGTTATATCCACACTGTCACTGTCCCTTTCATCCATAAGGTTCAGTTTTCCTAACCTGTCCATTGAATGACACTTGATCAAACACCTTTTGAAAGTCCATATATATAACTTCAATCACACCACCCTCATCAACCCTTTCCATTGTTTTATCAAAGAACTCCATCAAGTTTACCTCAGCACTACCTCTCTCCACTCCTCCACTGTTGTTAAATTATCAGACTGCTTATCCGACATCCAGTGCTAGATGAGCAGAAATTTCCTCCAGTTAAATATTGGGAAGACTGATGCCATTGTTTTCACTCCCCACTCCAACTCTGTTCCCTTGCTATTGATTCCATCCCTCTTCCTGGTGACAGTCTGAGATGCAGACAGTATGTTTACATCCTTGGTGTCACATTTCACCCAAAACGATCTTTAACCTCATTTTCAGGAATTCATTGCAGCCGCCTATTTCCACCTCAGTAACGTCACCCGACTTCACCCCTGTCTCAGCCCATCTGCTGCTGAAACCACATTCATGCATTCGTCACCTCTAGATGTGATTATTCCAACTCACTCCTGGCTGATCTCCCAAATTCTACGCTCTGTAAACTTGAGGTCATCCAAAACTCTGCTGCCCATGTCTTAGCTCACACCAAGTCCCGTTCATCTATCACTGACCGACATTGGCTCCCAGTCAAGCAATGTCTTGATTTTAAAATTCTTATCCTTGTTTTCAGATCCCTCCATGGCCTCGCCCCCCGCCCCATATCTTTGTAATCTCCTCCACCTCCACAACCCACCGAGATATATGTACTCCTCTAATTCCGGCCTCTAGTGCACCCGGATTTTAATCACTGCACCACTGGCGACTAGGTCTTCAGCTGCCTAGGACCAATGTTCTGGAATATCCTCACTGCACTGTTTTTTTTTTCATTCGTTCATGGGATGTGGGTGTCACTGACAAGGCCAGCATTTTTTGCCCATCCCTAATTGCCCTTGATGACTGAGTGGTTTGCTGGACCTTTCAGAATTCACTTTGGAGTCAACCACATTGTTGTGGGTTTGGAGTCACATGGAGGTCAGACCGTATAAGGATGGCAGATTTCCATTGCTGAAGAACATCAGTAAGCCAGGCTGTTTTTTTTTATGATGATCAATGATAGCATCATGGCACCATTGCTGAGAATAGTTTTCAAATGCAGATTTGTATTAATTAATTGAATTTTAGCTCATATTGAATTTTAAATTGCACCAGTTACCACGGTGGGGTTTGAACCCATGTCCTCAGAGAATCAGCTTGAGCCTCAGTATTACAATTTTGGTAATATTACCACTCCGCTACGGTCACCACCTTTCCGTCTCGCTTTCCTCCTTTCAGGTACTCCTTAAAACCTATCTCTTTCTTCAAGCTGTTGGCCATCTGATCTAATATCTCCTGTTGTGTCTCAGTGTCATACTTTGCTTCATAATGATCCTGTGAAGTACTTTGGGATGTTTTATAACATTAAAAGCACTATATAAATATAAGTCGTTGTTGAGGTTTGCCAGACATGCTTTTTCATCACCATATCCCTACTACTGTCTATTTATTATTCCATGTTTTTCAAAGCAATGAATATATTTGTCCTGGGTTATGAAATTTCCCCATCAGTGACATTGAACTGTCTTGTCAGTAAATACAGTGTTTACTCAATCGCTCCTTTTTTTCAAGTAGGGTGTAACATTTACAACCCTCCAGACCTCTGTCACAACTCGCATATCCAAGGAGGATTGAAAAATTCTGTTCAGTGCCTCCGCTATTCCCACCTTTCCTTCCCTCAGCATCTTTCATACATCCCATCCAGACCGGATAAATGTTCTACTTTATTGTGGTACAAACAGTGCTGGACTGAAAGGGGTTAACTGAAACTGTTTGTTCAGTGACTGGAATTAATGTCATTCTCCACGGACCCTAATTGTTTCACTGGAGGGTTTCCATCTTCTATTAATATGGGAGTCATTTCAATGTATTATCACATAGTGTCAACAGGAGCATCAAACCCGGCAGTAAGAGGGACCAACAGCTCCAGACAGAGGGAGAGGATAGATCAGAATCTGAGAACAATAGATGGGAATGTTACAACAATGGGTCAGAATCTGAAAACAATAGATTGGAATGTTTCAACAATGGACAGGAGTTTCATCTGGCAATTTGACGATCTTTCCACATATTATGACTGGTTCTCATTAGACTATCGGATCTTTTTAGCTCTTCAGGTTATTCAATATATTTACTATCCCATCCTCGCTATTATTGGTGTTCCTGGTAAGACTCTTTATCCAGCTATTAATTCTATGAACCGTGTTTAACTGAATTACTGCCCCTGTCATTTTCTCATCCCTCTTTGCTGTTGTTGTTAGTCCTGGTGAGTCTTTGATAAAGGCTGTAAACTCGACAAAGCATTGCTAATTTTGTTACTGGTCGTGTAATTTTCTCTCTAGGCGTTGCTTGTGTTTATGTTCCTGGTAAGACCCTGTATAGAGCTATCAGATTGTTGCTGTGCCTAATCTGCACTTACTCTTGAAGAATTCACAGAATCGGACTGGTGGAAGGTATATCAATGTTTATTCACACATTAAATCATCAGGTACAAGCACTCACTACTTGCATGTTATACTACCCCAAGACACGAGGTGATCAGTCTCAGAATGGCAGCTGCCTTTCTATTCTCTGAGTCCATGACTCAGGGAATTTTCTTGAGTGTTCTTCCTCGGGGTTCTCGTGCTGTCACCATTTTCAGCCATTGTCTACTGTGAGTCTAATCCGACATGCCAATAGAAACTCCTTTATCTGGTTTGTGCAGGGACACTGTCTGGTAGAATCTCTCTCTTGTTTCAGCCTGCTTTTCTGTATGGTCTACAATTCCTTGACCATCTGTTTGCTGTGCTCCTTCTAACCAGCCCCTCTATGTTTCAAAACGTTGTGTATTGTTGTGTGACGAGCCTCATTGTTTCAATTACGTTCTTATGTGTTTTTACTGAGTCTACACCCACCATCACACCACCCCCGTCCCCCTCTGATCATGCAGGGCTATGCCCAAGGGATCACACTCTCATGTCTCTTTGGTAGTACACTTCTGCAATTATAATTTCATTGTTAACGCAAGATCATAAGCAGTGATATGTTAAAGAAAGCACAATGTTAACATCGTTGTTACATAATTAATCACTTGTGCGAGCATAACGCAGTCGCAATTTAACTTTTAGAATACATTTGTCATTCATTAATTCATTTTAAGTATCTACCAATAGTTATACAACTACCCTCGTGTTACATTATTAATTGTCAATATTTTAATGGAGCAACTTCGAATACTGATTGCCTTTAAGGTAGCTGTCCAACCTGTGTTCATACATCCTCTCACATTCCTTAATCAATTTCTTAAGTTTCCAAATTAAGTATGTCACATCTATCACCATGACACCCGAAACGACTATCAGGACATGGGAGATATTTCTAAACCAGGGTGTATCTTCACGTTTGACCCCCAGTTCCATAAGTCCTCCCACCAGGTAGAATCATTTATCTCATCAATCTGAACTTGTATCATCTTCCACTGTTGTTCCAGATTGTAGTACACTACAGCAATGGCTTCTCGTTGCTGCCTCTCTTGACCCAAACGTATGGGCAATGGCTGAATAGACAGAGGCGCAAGGGGAGAGCCAACTGTGCAACAGCCCCAACAAACAAATTTCTCTGCAGCACCTGTGGAAGAGCCTGTCACTCCAGAATTGGCCTTTATAGCCACTCCAGGCGCTGCTTCACAAACCACTGACCACCTCCAGGCGCGTATCCATTGTCTCTCGAGATAAGGAGGCCCAAAAGAATATTTATGTTCCCGAAGGTAATTTATCAAGTCGTCCTTAATACTTTCTGTAACAATTATCGTTTCTGTCTTTCTTTTATGTATGCCGACCAACTCCGTCTTCTCTACTCAAGTTGGTATTTGTGGGTTGACAAGCGACGTACTGTTGCTCACCAGACAAATCCGGTTATGTCCATACTGGTACTTCTTCATTGTGGTGGTTAAGCAATATCTCCCCTTTGCCTTATAGGCCACATGGGTTAACCTGATAATGCCTTCCTCGTTTCCATGGTGCAATTTACAGTGGTATTAAATCCACATTTTGATTCTGCTGTTTTATATGTATATATATATATATATATAGAGTGAGGACACATGACCACCTGGTTTTCCAGACGACACTTAGACAAAGTTGTCCCAATTATCTCCTTTCCAATTTTCACAACATAGGTCAATATATCATAGTATTTTCTGTAATCCTCTCCTCGCTGCATCTACTATTCTCTGCAGTAATAGGACAGATGGAAAAGGTTTGCCATCTGCTGACACAAAACCTCTCGCTTCCCACAGAGGTAGGTACTCGGTCAAACAGTTACACACGTACATACTGTCAGAATTTATATCAACCAATGGGGGAAACATGTGGTTGTGTCAGCACAAAGTGACTGCAGCTCGTTCGGCACACTGCACACTTAAACTCGCCAGTAACTGTAAGGCAATGTCTTTAATAGGTTTTCCATTATGATCCTGTATTTGTAATCCGCACTTTGCCTGCCTAATCCCATCCTCCACTGCAGATGAACCGTCAACAAAAATGTTGAGTGCTGGTTTGATTTCTGTTTTCTTCCATTGGACACTCCCGCCCCGCACTGATTTTGACACAAAATGTCCCTTGACGGCCTTTTCTGTCAAAACCTGACACTCATGGGGTTCAGCCTGGTAGATTAAATTGTATGCCAAGCATGTCAAAGTATTTTCCTTTTTTACTGAAATATATCTACCTTGCAAGAGCAAGGCCCACCGAGCAATGTGATTCTGACTAACATTACCGTCCTTCAGTCATCCATCCAGTAACAACTGGAAGGGTGTGTGTTCAGTTAGGATAGTAACAGGGCTGAGGCTGACAATATAACATTACTGTCCTTCAGTCATCCATCCAGTAACAACTGGAAGGGTGTGTGTTCAGTTAGGATAGTAACGGGGCTGAGGCTGACAATATAACATTACTGTCCTTCAGCCGTCCATCCACTAACAACTGGCAGGGTGTGTGTTCAGTTAGGATAGTAACAGGGCTGAGGCTGACAATATAACATTACTGTCCTTCATCCGTCCATCCACTAACAACTGGCAGGGTGTGTGTTCAGTTAGGATAGTAACGGGGCTGAGGCTGACAATATAACATTACTGTCCTTCAGCCGTCCATCCACTAACAACTGGCAGGGTGTGTGTTCAGTTAGGATAGTAACGGGGCTGAGGCTGACAATATAACATTACCGTCCTTCAACCGTCCATCCAGTAACAACTGGAAGGGTGTGTGTTCAGTTAGGATAGTAACAGGGCTGAGGCTGACAATATAACATTACTGTCCTTCAGCCGTCCATCCACTAACAACTGGCAGGGTGTGTGTTCAGTTAGGATAGTAACGGGGCTGAGGCTGACAATATAACATTACCGTCCTTCAACCGTCCATCCAGTAACAACTGGAAGGGTGTGTGTTCAGTTAGGATAGTAACGGGGCTGAGGCTGACAATATAACATTACCGTCCTTCAACCGTCCATCCAGTAACAACTGGAAGGTTGTGTGTTCAGTTAGGATAGTAACGGGGCTGAGGCTGACAATATAACATTACCGTCCTTCAGCCGTCCATGCACTAACAACTGGAAGGGTGTGTGTTCAGTTAGGATAGTAACGGGGCTGAAGCTGACAATATAGCATTACCGTCCTTCAACCGTCCATCCACTAACAACTGGAAGGTTGTGTGTTCAGTTAGGATAGTAACGGGGCTGAGGCTGACAATATAACATTACCGTCCTTTAGCTTCCATCCACTAACAACTGGAAGGGAGTGTGTTCAGTTAGGATAGTAACGGGGCTGAGGCTGACAATATAACATTACTGTCCTTCAGCCGTCCATCCAGTCACAACTGGAAGGGTGTGTGTTCAGTTAGGATAGTAACGGGGCTGAGGCTGACAATATAACATTACCGTCCTTTAGCTTCCATCCAGTCACAACTGGAAGGGTGTGTGTTCAGTTAGGATAGTAACGGGGCTGAGGCTGACAATATAACATTACCGTCCTTTAGCTTCCATCCAGTCACAACTGGAAGGGTGTGTGTTCAGTTAGGATAGTAACAGGGCTGAGGCTGACAATATAAGTAACATTTTGAATCACCCAGAAGACGGACAGCAAATCTTTTTCACACATTATAAAGGCCCTTTCTACTGATGTTAACAAGTGAGATGCGTATTCCACTCGGCAGAATCGGCCATGTTTCTTCTGAAGGAATACCGCTGATAAGGTGGTATCTGTGGTAGCGACATCGAGGGCAAAGGGTAGGGGTGGGTCCGGCACCTGCAACACCGGATCTATCGCCAACCACTGGTGGAATGTTGTCGGACCATCATGTAATCCCTGGGGGAGACACATCCAGGTGTACAGTTGTCCGGGAATGTAAACGCAAATTTATAATGACACTCTCGTGCCAGCGAGAGTCTGGATAAAACTCCATCTGCCATTTCTCCGCCCTAGTCTCCAACCGATCCATATCCTGCTGTATGCTCTGACAATCCTCATCAGAATCCGCAACTCCACCAAGCTTTTTGCTGTCCACAAACTTACTAATCAGACCAGCTACATTTTCCTCCAAATCATTTATATGTACTACAAACAGCAAAGGTCCCAGCACTGATCCCTGCGGAACACCACTATTTACAGCCCTCCATTCAGAAAAGCGCCCTTCCACTGATAACCTCTGTCTTCGATGACCGAGCCAGTTCTGTATCCATCTTGCCAGCTCACCTCTGATCGCATGTGACTTCACCTTTTGCACCAGTCTGCCATGAGGGACCTTGTCAAAGGCTTTAAAGAAGTCTGTATGGACAACATTCACTGCCCTTCCTTTATCAATCATCTTCGTCACTTCCTCAAAAATCTCAATCAAGTTAGTAAGACACGACCTCCCCTTCACAAAACCATGCTGCCTCTCGCTACTAATAAGTTAATTTGTTTCCAAATGGAAGTAAATCCTGCCCCGAAGAATCCTCTCTAATAATTTCCCTGCCACTGACCAAAGGCTCACCGGCCTGTAATTTCCTGGATTATCCTTGCTATCCTTCTTTAACAAAGGAACAACATTTGCTATTCCCCAGTCCTCTGGAACATCACCTAGAGCCAATGAGGATGCAAAGATTTCTGTCAAGGCCCCAGCTATTTCTTCCCTTGCCTCCCTCAGTATTCTGCGTTAGATCCCATTAGGCCCTGGGGACTTATTTACCTTAATGCTTTGCAAGATGCCCGACACCTCCTCCTCTGTTCCCACAAACTTCAGAACTTTGTGGAGAACCAGAATGTAGCTCCTCGGAGAGAATCACTACCCTGTCTTCACATGGCTCATGATTCACCCCCAAGGAATTCAAACCCCACCATCCATCGCCAACCAACCAGGATATTTCCAGAATATTTCCTGGATGCCTTCCACCCGGACAGGCTGCCGGCGATTGCCTGCTAAGATTCCGGTTGCCGTAGGACAACTTCACTTTCCCACCACGGATTCCCCATTCTCCACCATTGTCCCCATCTGAGATGCCCCATCACAGCATCCGCTTGGTCACCATCTTGCAATAAAAACCTGTTCATTAACATCTTTATCCAACAACACATCCAATTATGCAAACACAACGCAACTATTCACCCTTGTGGATTCCCTTAATGACTGTCTTGTGGGTTCCCTCGACTTTGCTAGGGATCCTACACAGTGTTTCCCCAGTGTCTGCAGCATGGCTGGTGGAAGGCTGCTGACTTTCACTGGGGAGACTGCATATGGCCTTGCAGGACGTCCTCGAGCAGCTCTGGGCTTTGAGGGCTCGGATTCGGACTGCAACACCTCGACATGGGCAGCAGCAGCCTGAGCTGCTGTTACCCATCAGCCAGCTTTTTTGTGACCTCGCCCTCCGGTGATCTGACACATGAACTATCCTTTCCCCCTGGCCTGGCTGCAGCTCACTCGTGCTCGGTGACTCACCACGTGCAGATTCCGACTCTATACCAACTTCTAAGGTACACAAAGCGAAAGTATTTGATCTGGTGACTATGAGTTTCAGACCAAGTGATGGGGCTTCACCATCAGTCCTGTGCTGCTTCTCTCTCTCTGTCACCTGGAGCTGCTGTGACTGGGAAACTGGCAGTTTTGGGTTATCATTGGAAAGTATAAAATCAGAAGGGGAGGGTTGCGGTGAGGGATTGGGAATGGGATGGAAAGCAGGAGGTCCATGGTCCCACCATCTGCAGCTTGTACATCTTCCCAGACAGTAGGATGAGGAGGAGGTGGGAGTTAAGAAGGAACGTCAGGCAGCAACATAACATCATCCTGAATGCTCTCGGTGATGCCGCATGCTCCGGGCTCTGTCACAGCCGGTCCTATGATGTGGAGAATCATCTCCTCCCTCAGGCTCAGGGGATGAAGGTATGCCTGGTCCCCACCGGATCACTGCTGCTCCCTGTGTTTATGAGCCACCTTGTCCTGTAAGATAGAGGACAGAATGTCACTAATTGTGTTGCACTGTGTTTGGGTGATGTGCCTGCCATAGCTGAATAGCTGGAGGCATGTGGAGGCAGGGAGAGGTGGATGTGAGGCTGGTATCAGTAGAAGGTGTGTGAGGGTGAGATGGAGTATGTGAATGTTAGGTTTGGGTCCTGAGTGTTGGGGACAGCTGATGGGTGAGTGATGGGGGTGTGGTTCATTGAGCAGTGTGAGAGGTTACTGGTGTTGACGGCAGGAGATGTCATGTGGAGATGAATTCACTGACATTGACCACCCGTGTGAGTTCATTTATCTTCTTCTGGCTCTTCTGCCAGGTCCTCGGGGCCAGACTTCTTGCACTGACCTCCCTGGCCACCTGCTCCTATTCACTTCGAAGTGCATTTCTTGAGGGTCTGCACCCCACCCCATGGGAACATGGCCTGTCTACGCCTTTCACCCTCCATGACTAAGGCGTCCGGCAACACATCCGTGAACCGCAGAACCCTCTCTCTGTCCTAGTATTCCATTTACCTTGTCTCTAATTGCGGCATTTCACAGTCAGCAGCAGCCTCCTGTGATTCAGTGCAACCTCCCTTTAAGAGGAACAGACTGTCTTTAAGAGCTGTATCCTGGATGAAACACGAGCCAGCCTCACACAACCTTAGGCCCCAGCAGACAGACAGCACCGTGTGTCACCCTCGGCGGTACATAGAATTCATAGAAATGAGAAGGCAGCAGGAAGTTTGTGTGTCACCTGCCTCAACATGAATAGGCAAGGGCAGATCACGAATTACAATCCCTACACCTGAAAAGCGAAGCAAACCCGATTTTCTCGCCTATATCTATCTTCCTTTCCCACTTACGCATGTCCTCACTCGCTCTCTACACTCTCTGTCTATTTCTCATAGAATCAGAGACTAATGCTGTACAAAAGGAGGCTATTCTGCCCATTGTCTCAGTTCTGTCTCTTGGAATGAGCTACTTAATGAATTCCACCACCAACATCCACATCCCCCCCACCCCCCCAACTTTCCGCAGTCTCCTTTTTTTCCTATTCAAGTATTTGCTAAATTCCCTTTTGAAAGATATTATTGAATCTGCTTCCACCATGTTTTCAGGTAGTGAATCCCACATCCCCACAACTCGCTGTGTAAGAAAATTCTCCTCATTTCACCTCTGGTTCTTTGTCAATTACCTTCAATCTGTGTCTTCTTAATACTGAACTTCCTGACACTGGAAACAGTTTCACATTAATTACCCTATCAAAACCCTTAATGATTTTGAATTATATATTAAATCACCCCTTACCCTTCATTGCTCCAAAGAGAACAATCCCAGATTTTCCAATCTCTCCACATAACTGAATTCCCAGATCCCTGGTACCATTCTAATAAATCACCTCAGTCTCTTCACTAAGTCCTTGACATCCTTATCAAAGTGTGGTGATCAGAATTGGACACAATTCTCCAGCTGGGACCTAACCAATGATGTGCAAACATCAGCATTTCCTCATGAGTTTTATTACTCTGTGCCTCTCTCTCTGACACCAAGGACACTACATGTTACCTTCAAAGATCTGTGTGTGTACGCCGCAGGTCTCTCGAATCCTGCACCCGCTTTATAATGGTACAATTTATTTTATATTGTTTCTCCTCATACTTCCTACCCATGTCTCACTTCACACTTCACTGTGTTAAATTACATCTGCCATGTTCCTGCCCATTTTACCAGTCAGTCTCTGTCCTCCTGAAGTTTGTTACGATCCTTCTCACTGTTTATTAACATTTCTGAGTTTCCACCCATCACAAAACCTTGACATTATCCCCTCTGTACACAAGCCCATTGTATTAACATACTGCAACAGTGATCCCAACAGTGACCCTCGGGATAATAAAAGCAAAATACTGAGGATGATGGAAATCTGAAATAAGTACAAGGAATGCTGGAAATACACAGCAGGTCTGGGAGCATCTGTGGAGAGAGAAGTAGAGTTAATGTTTCAGGTCAGTGACCCTTCATCAGAACAGGGGAACGCCATTGTATACTTCCCTCCAGACTGAACAATAAATATTCTCCACTACTCTCTGCTTTCTGCTTCGCATCTCGATCAGATCTGCTTTTACATTTCCCTGCTTTAAGTTGAACCATCCCAGCTACGTAACTGTAATCCCTCATCCCTGGAAAAATTCCAGTAAAACTCTTTTATCCCCTCTCCAATGGACTCATGTCCTTCCTAAAATGTGGTTCCCTGTATTGGACACAATGCTCCAGGCGGAGCCGATGTAGTCTTTTCTATAGGTGTAATATAACATCCTGACTATTCGACTCTGTATCTCTATTAATAAAACCTAGGAATCTATTTTCTTTGTTAACTGTTTGTTAACCTGTCCAGCTCACTTCAAAGATTGCACACAAACACCCCAGGTCTCTCTGTTATTCTCAACACCTTTAAAGTTGTGTTATCTCTCCTCATTCATCCACCTGCAGTTCGCTATCACCTTCTCAAAGGCTATTAGGGGTGGGTGATAACTGCTGGCCCAGCCAGCGACACCCACAACCCATGAATAAATAATATTATAAAATCTTTCCACAATGTATCACTTCACACATCTGCCAGGCCAATTAAATATTAGGAAAACTAAAGCCAGTGTTTTCAAACCCCACATCAAACATTTCTTAGCTACAGACTCCATCCCTCTCCTTGACAACTGTCTGAGACTAAAGCAAAGTGTTTACAACCTGGTGTCATAGTTGCTCCTGCGATGAGCTTCCTACCAAATATTCACGCTATCAATAAAACTGCCAATTTCCACCCCCTTAACATAGGACGACTTCATCCCTGTCTCAGCTCCTCTGCTGGTGAAACACTCTCCCTTGCCTGTGTTACCTGTAGACTTGACTATTCCAACACACTCCTGGCTGGTCTCCCACATTCTACTCTCTGTAAACCTGAGGTGATGAAAAACACTGCTGCCCATGTCCTAACTCACACCAAGTCCTGTTCACCCATCACTCCCTGAACTCACTGACCGACATTGGATCCTGGTCAGCAACACATCAATTTAAAAACTCTCAGCCTTCTTTTCAAATGCTTCAACAGAGTTGCTTGCTAGGCCCTCACAGAGTGCAGTTAAGAGTCAATAACATTGCTGTGAGTCGAGAGTCATATGTGGGCTAGACCAGGAAAGGACGGCAGATTTCTTTCCCTAAAGGACATTAGTGAATCAGATGGTGTTTAACAGAAAACGATGATAGTTTCATGGCTCCATGAGTGAGACTAGCTTTCTATTCCAGATTTTAACACACTCCTGGCTTGTCTCACACATTCTACTCTCTGTAAACTTGAGGTCATCCAAACTCTGCTGCTCTTGTGTAAACTCACACCAAGTCCCGTTCCCCGATCACTGACATACATCGGCTGCCAGTTAAGCAATGTCTTGATTTTAAAATTCTCAACCGTGTTTGCAACTCCCTCGATGTCCTCACACCTCCTTATCTATGTAATATTAACCAGCCCCACAACCCTCCAAGACATCTGCACTCCTCCAATCCTGGTCTCTTGTGTATGCTTGATTTTCATCATTGCTCCACTGCCAGCCAGGTCTTCAGCTGCCTAGACCCAAAGCTCTGCAATTCCCTAACTACACCTCTTTTATTTTATACGTGTGTGGGATATGTGCATCACTGGCAAGGCCAGCATTTGTTCCCATCCCTAATTGCCCTTGACAAATGAGTGACTTGCTCGGACATTTCACAAGGCATTTAAGAGTTAAAAACATTGTTGAGGGTCTGGAGTCACATGGAGGCCAGATCAGGTAAGGACAGCAGATTTCCTTCCCGAAAGGACATTAGTAAATCAGATCGGTTTTTACAACAATCGATGACAGATTCATGGCACCATGACTGAGACTAAATTTCATTTCCAGACTTTTATTAATGAATTGAAATTATTAATTGATTGAATTTGAATTCCCACCAACTGCCATGTGGGAATTGAACCCATGGCATTAGCCTGAACCTCTGGTTTTCTAGTTCAGTGACATTACCGCTATACCACTGTCACTGCCTCTATGCCTCACTTTCCTCCCTTAAGACACTACTTAATACCTCCTGCTTTGACCAAGAAATGTAAGTTGTTGTTGTTGGGCTTTGCCAGATATGATTTGTCATTACCATATCCCTGCTGCCGTCCATTTATTGTCCCATGTTTTTTTCCAAGCAACGAATGTTTTTGGCCTGGGCTGTGAAGTCTAGAAATTTCCCACCAGCGACGTTAGACTGACTGGTCAGTAATTACACTGTTTGCTCCATCTCTCCTTTTTTAAACCGAGTGTAACATTTACAACCCTCCCATCTCTGGCATCAAGCCCATATCCAAGGAGGATTGGAACATTCTGTCACTGCCTCTGCTATTTTCAACATTCCTTCTGTCAGCATCCCCCACACATCCCATTCAGACAGGGTAAATGGTCTACTTTATTGTGGCACAAGAAGAGTTGGACTGAAAGGGGTTAACTGAACCTGTTTGTTCAGTGATTGTAATTAATGTCAGTCACCATGGACCCTAATTGCGTCGCTGGAGGATTTCCCTCTTCTATTAATACAGGACTCCTTTCAATGTGTTATCCCATAGTGTCAACAACAGCATAATCCCGGCGCTATCAAGGATCAGCAGCCCCAGCGAGAGAGAGGATAGATCAGAATCTGAGAACAATAGATTGGAATGTTACAACAATGGGTCAGAATCTGAGAACAATAGATTGGAATGTGACAACAGTGGGTCAGAATCTGAGAACAATAGATTGGAATGTTACAACAATGGGTCAGAATCTGAGAACAATAGATTGGAATGTGACAACAGTGGTTCAGAATCTGAGAACAATAGATTGGAATGTTACAACAATGGGTCAGAATCTGAGAACAATAGATTGGAATGTGACAACAGTGGGTCAGAATCTGAGAACAATAGATTGGAATGTTACAACAATGGGTCAGAATCTGAGAACAATAGATTGGAAAGTTACAACAATGGGTCAGAACATGAGAAAAGTAGCTTGGGATGTTACTACAATGGGAAGCCGGAGTTTCTCCTATTGGTTTGGCCTTGTTACTGCAGATTATTTTTGGATAACATTAGATGATCGGATCTATTATGCACTGAAGATGATTCAAACGATTTATTATCCCATCCTCGCTATTATTGGTGTCCCTGGTGAGTCTCTGTATCCAACGTTTAGAATTATAAGCATATTTTACAGATTTAATGTTCTTGTCATGTCAATCTTGGGAAGTCTGAAGCCATTGTCTTCAGTCACTGCCAGAAACTCCATTCCCTATCCACTGTCTGCATTCCTCTCGCTGCCCAATGTCTGGGGCTGAAACAGACTGTTTGCGACCTCTGCATCCAGTTGACACTGAGCTGAGTTCATCTCCATATTCTCTCCATCACCAACCCTATCACCACCTCTGTAATATGTCCCGTCTCCACCTCTGCCTCAGCCCATCTACTGCATAAACCCTCATCTGTGCCTTTGTTAAATCCACACTTGACTATTACAATTCTATCCTGGTCACCTTCCAATTCTTTCCTGGTCACCCTCCCAGTTATTAACCTCCATAAACCACAGCCCATCCAGAAATCTGCTGCCTGTGTTCTAACTCACACCAAATCCCGATCACCCATCACCCCTGTGCTCACTGATCTACATTGTCTTCCGGTCTGGCAACACCTTAATTTTAATATTCTCATTCTTGTCTTTGAATCTCTCCATGGCCTCACCACTCCAATTAGCCCTATACCCCTCTCGATTTCACATATTCTTGTAAATCTTATGCCTTTGAAACTTTTTTAAATTCCCTTTTGAAAGTGAATTTCTTTCCCCTCCTTAGCACCTCCGGCTGTGATTTTTACACTAAGGTGCCACTGATGCCAATGTAACAAAAACCTGGATCTATAAAAACGATGTGAATGGAACAGCCAACCACTTCTCGTGTGGCCAGCACATTCCCCCATTCTGTGTAGGGATCTAGCCTGGGTGTACTGTCATTTGCTGTTAGTCTGAGGAGGGGTTTGGAGTAACGTCAATGTCCCTTTCTAGCAGCTAATATGTACATCTTTGAAACTTGGTCCGTGCGTGTCCACTGATCACGTGTGTTAGTCACTCACAACTAAGCATACATTCAGCAGCACCAGGAATCCCCTCTAGTATTTTTAAAAGGACCAGGCTTCCTGGTCCTGAATATTGAGGGATATTTGACATTCAAGAAGAATAGGATGCTCGGTAAATGTGGAGGGGTGGCACTGTTAATCAAGGATGGTGTTGGGGCATAAGTTCGAGATGACCTCTGTTTAGGAGATCAGAATGTCGAATCGATTTGGGTGGAGGTGAGGAATACCAGGAGAAAGAAGTCCCTAGCAGGAGTGGTCTACAGACCTCCTAACAGTAATCACAATGTAGGACATCGTATACAAGAAGAAATATTGTTTACTTGTGATAGACATACGGCAATAATCATGGGTGATTTTAATCTACATATAAACTGGAAAAATCAGATTGGGAACAGTAGCCCGGATGAAGAGTTCAGAGAATGCTTTCGAGGTAATTTCTTGGAACAGCACGTTCTGGAAACAACCAGAGATCAGGTTATATTAGACTTCGTATAATGTAATGTGACAGGATTAATTAATGACCTCAGAGTAAAGGCACCTCTCGGTAGCAGCGACCACATTATGACTGAATTTTACATCCAGTTTCAAAGAGAGAAGAGTGGATCTATGATCAGTATTTTAAACTTGAATAAGGGCAACTATTTGGGCATGAAAGTTGAGCTCGCTGAAGTGAACTGGGTTACTAGTCTTGGAGATAGATCAATAGAGAAGCAGTGGCAGACATTTAAGGGGATATTTCAGGAATACTCCATAATAAGTATATTCCTACTATCAGGTGGAGGACCCACCAGTGGTTTAGTAAGAAATTACGGAAAACATCACACTTAACGAAAAGGCAGATAATTGTGCAAAGATGAGTGGCAGTTCAGATGATTGGTCAGAATATAAAGAACAGCAGACAATGGCTAACGGGTTAATCAGGAGAAAGACATTCGAGTATAATAGGAAGCTAGCTAGAAATGTAAAAATGGATTGCAAGAGTTTCTCCGTGTATTTAAAAAGGAGAAGAGTAAGTAAAAAGAGCGTTGGTCCTCTGGACAGTGAGAATGTGGAGTTAATAGTAGATAAAAAGGGAACAGCGGATGCAATGAACAAATATTTTGTTTCTGTCTTCACTATCGAGGATACAAGAAACATTCCAGTAGGAGCTGTAAATCAGGAGGTGGAAGGAAGAGAGAAACTTGGTGAAAATACCAAGCTTTACTGAGCAAACGTATGGAGTTGTGGGCTGAAAAGTCCCCGGGTCCTGATGGGCTTCATCCTAGAGTCTTAAAAGAGGTGGCTAATGAGGTAGTAGTCGTGTTGTTGTTAATTTTTCAAAGTTCACTAATTTTGGAAAGGTTCCATCAGACTGGAAAGTAATAAATATGACCCCTCTATTCAGGAAGAGGGGGATGCAGAAAGCAGGTAACTATAGGCCAGTTAGCTTGACAACTGTCGTGGGGAAGATGTTTGAATCGATCATTAAGGAGGCTTTCGCTGGGCACTTAGAAATACTCAAGGTAATCGCGAATAGACAGCATTGTTTTGTGAAAGGGAAGTCATCTTTAACCAATTTATTGGAGTTCTTTGAAGGAGTAACATGCGATATGGGTAAAGGGGAGCCCTTTGACATACTGCGCTTGGATTTCCAGAATGCATGAGACAATGTGCCACATAAAAGGTTATTGTGCAAAGTAGGAGCTCATGGTGTAGTGGGTAACATATTAGCTTGGATCAAAGTTTTATTGGCCAGTTGCCGAAAAGAGGGAGTATGCATGAATGGGTCCTTTTCAGATTGGCAGGATGTGACAAGCTGAGTCCATCATGGGTCTGTGCTGGGGCCTCAACATTTTACAATTTATATGAAAGACTTAGATGAGGGAAGCGATGGCATGTTAGCTAAATTTGCAGATGACTCAAAGATGGGTAGGAAAGTATGTTGTGAAGAGTACATAAGGAGGTTGTAGTCCAATATAGATAGGTTGAGTGAGTGGGGAAAAAAATCTGTCAGATGGAGTATAATGTGGGAAAATGTGAAGTTTTTCACTTTGGCAGGAGGACTGCAAAATTCCGAGGTGCTGAGGGATCTAGGTTCTGTAGTGCATGAGTCACAAACAGTTCGTAGGTAGGTACAGCAAGTAACAAAGAAGGCTAATGGAATGCTCTCCTTTATTACAAGAGGAATTGAAAATAAAAGTCAGCATGTGATGCTTCAGTTATACAGGACATTGGTGAGACCACATCTCGAATACTGTCTGTAGTTTTGGTCTCCTTATTTAATGGAGGACGTGAATGCTTTGGAGGCAGTTCAGATGTGGTTTACCAGATTGATACCAGGAATGAGCAGGTTGTGTTCTGAGTAAAGGTTGGACGGACGGTCTTGTTTTCACTGGAATTTAGAATAGTGAGGGGAGATTTGACTGAAGTTTAAAAGAACCTGAAAGGCCTTGACATGGTGAATGAGGAAAGGATGTTTCCTCTTGTGGGTGAGTCCAGTACTAGGGGGCACTGTTTCGAAATTAGGGGTCGCCGCTTTAGGACAGAGAGGAGGAGAACATTTTTCTCTAGAGGGTTGTGTGACTTTGGAATTCTCTGCCACAGAAGGTGGTGGAGACGGGGTCATTGAATATTTTTAAGGTGGAGATAGATAGATTCTTATCAGGCCAGGGAATGAAAGGTTATCAAGGTTAGATGGGAGTGTGGAATTCGAAACACAAACCGATCAGCTATGATCTGATTGAATGGCGGTGCAGACTCGAGGGGCCGAATGGCCTACGTCTGCTCCTAGTTCATATGCGTGTATTTTTTACTCAGCTTGCATGTGAGGTGCTTTTGACTTACTTCTGTTATTGTAAAGTTAGTGGAGGTGCTGTGGATGGTTTTCTGGAGGTTGCGTTGTGAGTTTCTGCAGACATTCATGGAGGACAGAGGATTTGCTAACCGAACTCTGGACGAGTTATGGGGACTGTAGTTACATGACCTACAAATGGAGCAGAGGCTAGAGAGGGGAAACTCTGTAAAGTGGGAAGAGGAGGGGGCTCTGCCCTACCCACCCCGGGTTCTCCAAGAGCAAACAGAGCAATGGTCCTAATATCGAGCCCTGGGGAACACCACTGTATACTCACCTGGAGTCTGACCAACAACCTTTCACCATTTCTCTCTGTTTACTTTTCATTAGCCAATGTTATATCCACAATATAACTGTCCCTTTAATCCATAGGGTTCAGTTTTCCTAACCTGTCTATTGAATGTCATTTGATCAACCACCTTTTGAACGTCCATATATATAACTTCAATCACACCACCCTCATCAACCCTCTCCATTGTTTTATCAAAGAACTCCATCAAGTTTACCTCACCACCACCTCTCTCCACTCCTCCACTGTTGTTAAATTATCAGACTGCTTATGCAACATCCAGAACTGGATGAGCAGACATTTCCTCCAATAAAATATTGGGAAGACTGAAACCATTGGGCTGGACTCTGTTGGGCTCCTGATGTAGGTCTCCATGGAGCCACACATCGGGATTGCTGGGCCTGATCTTTCCAGCTGTGCAGAGGCTCGTGGCTCCCTCCCCCCTCCCCCCAACCGCTCGGCAGCGGCACCCTCCTTTAAATATTTCAATAAGCTTAATGTATACATTTCAGTCCAATTCCCAGTGATCTTACTGACAGCCCGGGATCTTCCATGCAGCGGCTGACACTCACACACCTTCATAATAAAAGCAAAATACTGCAGATGCTGGAAATCTGAAATACAATCCAGAAATGCTGGAACCACTCAGCAGGTCTGGCAGCATCTGTGGAAAGAGGGGCAGAGTTAACGTTTCGGGTCAGTGACCCTTCTTCTCACACACCGTCGCTTTCCCGTCCAGGGAAAGCCAACGCCACAGAGGTGGGGAAGGGGGGAAAGTAGGATTTTTAGAGTACTGATGGGGTGGGGGGTGTTGGCTGGTGCTTGTGGTGGGCGTGGTCAACTCTGCATTAATAGTGTAGGGGAAGAAGGGGCAAACTCTACACTTTGGACAGTTGTTGGGTTGCGAGGGTACTCGGCAGTTTAAGTCTTTGGCGGGGCTGGTGGGAAGGCAACTATACAATGTAAGTTTTTGGGGGGAAATGGGTAACATTTTATTTGCAGTGCACTGGCGGGGGTGTGTGTACGGGGTTAAACTTTGCACTTTTTGTGGCAGGTCTGGTTGCCCTTTAAAAATGGCACCAGTGTCTGTACAGAGACAGCTGACAGCACTACTGTTGTCGCTGAGGCCGTCCCTGTTACGTGATTGGGGGTGGAGTGGGCGGCCCGTTCACTGTATTAAAATGAGACGTCGCCTGCTACATCACTGTGGCACAGTAGACACAGTCTGCACATATGGGCTATCAATGTTTCGCACTCCGCTGGGGAGAATAAAATTCAGCCCCTTGTTTTTGCTTCCCGCTCCAATCTCCCTTCCCTAGCCAGCAATTCCTTCCTTCTTCCTAGTAACTGTCTGACATTACTATAGTCTGTTCACAACCTTGGTGTCACATTGGACCACAAAATAGGCTTCTAACCTCACACTGGTGCCATCACCACAATCGCCTATTTTCATCTCTGTAACATCACCTGACTAAATCCCTGCCTCAGCTCATCTGCTGCTGAAACCCTCATTCAAGAAAAGAGGCGCTGCTGGATCTGGTACTTGGGAATGAGGTGGGCCAAGTGGATCAAATACCAGTAGGGAAGCACTTAAAGGACAGTGGTCATTACATAGAACATAGAACATAGAACATTACAGCGCAGTACAGGCCCTTCAGCCTTCGATGTTGCGCCGACCTTTGAAACCGTCTGACCAACACTATTCCATTTTCATCCATATGTCTATCCAATGACCACTTAAATGCCCTTAAAGTTGGCGAGTCTACTACTGTTGCAGGCAGGGCGTTCCACACCCCTACTACTCTCTGTGTAAAGAAACTACCTCTGACATCTGTCCTATATCTATCACCCCTCAACTTAAAGCTATGTCCCCTCGTGTTTGCCATCACCATCCAAGGAAAAAGGCTCTCAATATCCACCCTGTCCAACCCTCTGATTATCTTATATGTCTCTATTAAGTCACCTCTTCTCCTCCTTCTCTCTAACGAAAACAACCTCAAGTCCCTCAGCCTTTCCTCGGAAGACCTTCCCTCCATACCAGGCAACATCCTAGTCAATCTCCTCTGCACCTTTTCCAAAGCTTCCACATCCTTCCGATAATGCGGTGACCAGAACTGCACGCAATACTCCAGGTGCGGCCGCACCAGAGTTCTGTACAGCTGCAGCATGACCTCATGGCGCCTAAACTCGATCCCACTACGAATAAAAGCTAACACACCATATGCCTTCTTAACAGCTCTATTAACCTGGGTGGCAACTTTCAGGGATTTATGTACCTGGACACCAAGATCTCTCTGCTCATCTACACTACCAAGAATCTTCCCATTAGCCCAGTATTCTGCAATCCTGTTACTCCTTCCGAAGTGAATCACCTCACACTTTTCCGCATTAAACTCCATTTGCCATCTCTCAGCCCAGCTCTGCAGCCTATCTATGTCCCTCTGTAACCTACAACATCCTTCGGCACTATCCACAACTCCACCGACCTTAGTGTCATCCGCAAATTTACTAACCCACCCTTCTGCACCCTCATCCAGGTCATTTATAAAAATGACAAACAGCAGTGGCCCCAAAACAGATCCTTGCGGTACACCACTAGAAACTATACTCCAGGATGAACATTTACCATCAACCACCACCCTCTGTCTTCTTTCAGCTAGCTAATTTCTGATCCAAAGCACTAATTCACCTTCAATCCCATACTTCTGTATTTTCTGCAATAGGCTACCGTGGGGAACTTTATCAAACGCCTTACTGAAATCCATATAGACCACATCCACGGCTTCACCCTCATCCACCTGTTTGGTCACCTTGTCAAAAAACTCAATAAGGTTTGTGAGGCACGACCTACCCTTCACAAAACCGTGCTGACTATCTCTAATGAACTTATTATTTTCAAGATGATTATAAATCCTATCTCTTATAACCTTTTCCAACATTTTACCCACAACCGAAGTAAGGCTCACAGGTCTGTAATTACCAGGGCTGTCTCTACTCCCCTTCTTGAACAAGGGGACAACATTTGCTAACCTCCAGTCTTCCGGCACGATTCCTGTCGACAATGACGACAGAAAAATCAAGGACAAAGGCTCTGCAATCTCCTCCCTGGCTTCCCAGAGAATCCTACGATAAATCCCATCTGGCCCAGGGGACTTATCTATTTTCGCACTTTCCAAAATTGCTAACACCTCCTCCTTGTGAACCTCAATCCCATCTAGCCTAGTAGGCTGTATCTCAGTATTTTCCTCGACAACATTTTCTTTCTCCATCATAAGGTTCAGGCTGACTACATAAAAGGACAAAGGGTAAGAATGATTAACTGAGGGAAGGCCAACTTCAGCGGGGTAAGAATGCAGCTGGGGAAAATTAATTGGAGTCAACGATTGGCAGGAAAACAACAGCTGAACAATGGGCTACCGTCAAAGAAGAGATAGTTTGGACTCAGTCAAGGTATATTCCTTCGAAGGGGAAAGGTAGTGTATACAAATCCAGAGCTCCCTGAATTACAAAAGAGGTGAGTGACGTAGAGATTAAGATGAAGAAGAAAAAGTGTGCTTATGACAGACGTCAGGTAGACAATCCTACTCAGAACCAGGCAGAGCGGAAGCATAAAAGCAAGTAAGAGAAGTAAAATAGAATATGAGAAGAGTCTGGCGGCTAGAATTAAATGGAGTTCCTAAGTTTTCTATAGACGTATAAACAGGTAGCAAAAGGAGGAGTTGCACCAATTAGGGGCAACACAGAGGATTTGCACATGCATGCAGAGGGCATAGTTGAGGTATTAAATGAATACGTTGCATCTGTCTTTACCAAGTGTAACAAAAGTGATTCTTTTTTGGTAAAAAAAAAATATTTCTGAAGGCATTTATGGTTCAGCTGAATAAATGTTAGACCGTTTTTTTAAAATTAAAAATTGAACCACCAAGAGGTCACTGAGAGGGAGCTGGAGTGGCAACAGAGTTACTGGTTATCACAAGGCTCGGATTGGAGATGAAGCTGAAACCCTGGTAGCGGGCAGAAAAGTGATAAGTTCTCCTTTGATTAGACAAGCCCCGTTGTCGCAGAGAACACCTGGGATGGACAGAAAAACTGACAAGCTTTCT
Organism: Heterodontus francisci; assembly: GCF_036365525.1. Taxonomy (NCBI): domain Eukaryota; kingdom Metazoa; phylum Chordata; class Chondrichthyes; order Heterodontiformes; family Heterodontidae; genus Heterodontus; species Heterodontus francisci. The sequence continues at coordinate 2,613,339 of NW_027141018.1, forward strand.
GGTTGTCGGTCAGTGTGTGTGGTTTTACCTTCAGGAAGGAGATAACTTCAAGTCTGAAGAAAAAGTCAAGAAAGCAGAGAGGACCACAACCCAGCTCATTTTCCAGAAATTCCAGAACAGACCTTGTGAAGTCAACGGAGTTGAGTCATCTTGTTTCCTGTTTGAAGAAAGCCTGCTAAAAATAATTCTCAATGCGGCCTGAAGAGAACTGTTGTCTGGTAACCTGGATGTGTGTGCTCAGAAGTTAGACTGCATGCTGGTTTGGAACAACATAACTCATCTGCTGTTTCCTATAAAATGGGCAACTAGTTAACCCAAATGCTTTTTGTTTGTAACAGAGCTCTGAGCGAAAAATCTTTTTTTTTAGATCTTGTTTTCGGTTAACCAGTGTATATGTCTGTGTTTGAGTTTTAAGGGACTAAGGTAAAAAAAAAGTAACTTTAAAATTTGGTTCAGGTTAAAAGGGACTTTGAAGTTTGGTTAAGGTGGGATGGGGAAGTAAAAAATTAATTGTTGAATTTTTAAAAATTTGATCTGTGTGATATTGTTTTACTTCATTTCTAGTTGAGACTTTTTTATTCGATCCTGGGATGTAGGCATCACTGGCTAGGCCAGCATTTATTACCCATCTCTCCATAACCCTTGAGAAGGTGGTGGTGAACTGCCTTCTTGAATCGCTGCAGTCCATGGGAGGTAGGTTCACTCACAATTGTGTTAGGAATGGACTTCCAGGATTTTGACCCAGCGACAGTGAAGGAATGGCGATATAGTTCCAAGTCAGAATGGTGTATGACTTGGAGGGGAACTTGCAGGTGGTGAGCTTCCCATGCATTTGCTCCCCTTGTCCTAGATGGTAGAGGTCGCGGGTTTGGAAGGTGCTGTCTAAGGTGCCTTGGTGCATTGCTGCAGTGCATCTTGTAGACGGTACACACTGCTGCCACTGTGCGTCGGTGGTGGAGGGAGTCAATGTATGTGGATGGTGTGCCAATCAAATAGGCTGCTTTGTCCTGGATGATGTCGAGCTTCTTGAGTGTTGTTGGAGCTGCAGCCATCCAGGCGAGTTGAGAGTACTCCATCACACTCTTGACTTGTGCCTTATCGATGGTGGATAGGCTTTGGGGAGTCAGGAGGTGAGTTACTCGCTGCAGGATTCCTGGTCTTACACCTGCTTCATTTATGATAAACTGTTAATTGTTTAGTTCAGTAAAGTGTGTTCTATTGTGATGAGAATAGTGTATCTGATGGACTTTTTCAGCAAGTGGGAAAATGAGAAACAAATGTTGTGACCTGTGGAGAAGCAGGACTGAATTAACAGTGCACACCTCTCGCCTCGGGTCATAACACAAGGAAGAAGGTACAACACAGGCAATGGCGAAAGAGCATGTAATTAAGAAACAAGAAGGGTTTAAAATTGATAAAGTGGACATATTAGATAGGCTATCTAGAGGTAAAGTGAATAAAGCACCAGGGCCAATGAGGTGCATCCAAGGATTATGAGGGAAGTGAGGGTGGAAATCGCAGAGGCACTGGCCATAAATTCTCAATCTTCCTTAGACTAGGGGTGATGCTGGAGGACTGGAGAATTGCAAATCTTACATCCTTGTTCAAAAATGGGTGTAAAGATAATCCCAAGAACTCCAGGCCAGTCAATTTAACTGCAGTGGTGGGGAAACTTCTAGTAATAATAATTCGGGACAAATTAATAGTCACATGGACAAATTCGGGTTAAGTAAGGAAAACAGCATGGATTCCTGAAGGGTAAATACTATTTAACTAACAGCCTGGAGATTTTGAGAAGGTAACAGAGAGGGTTGATGAAGGCAATGCTATTGATGTGGTGTATTGTATTTACAAAAGACATTTGATACTGTGCCACATAACAGACTTGTGAGAAAACTTATAGTTCATGAATGAAAAGGGACGGTAACAACATGGATACGGCTTTGGCTGAGTGGCAGGAAAGAAAGAATTGTAGTTTGTGAATGTTTTTTGGGGGCTGGAGGAAAGGCTGGAGGTCCCCAGGGATCAGTGTTGGCACCCTTGATTTTCCTGATATATATTACAAGAGCGACGTCTCAATTCATTCCATCTTCGCTGCCTCCGGAGAATCCTTGGCATCAGGTGGCAGGACCATATCTCCAACTTCCTCGAGGCGCCCAATACCCCCAACATATACACCCTAATGAGTCAGCAGCGGTTGAAATGGCTTGGCCATGTGAGCCACATGGAAGATGGTAGGATCCCCAATGACGCATTGTACAGCGAGCTTGTCACTGGTATCAGACCCACCGGCCGTCCGTGTCGCCGCTTAAAAGACATCTGCAAACGCGAAATGAAGTCCTGTGACATTGACCACAAATTGTGGGAGTCAATTGCCAGTGATCCCTAGAGCTAGCAGATAGCTATAAAGGCGGGTCTGAAGAATGGCGAGTCGAAGAGACTTAACAGTCGGCAGGAAAAAAGACAGAAGCACAAGGAGAGAGCCAACCATGAAATAGCCTCGACAACCAATTTTATCTGCAGCGCCTGTGGAAGAGCCAACTCACTCTAGAATTGGCCTTTGTAGCCACTCCAGGTGCAGCTCCACAAACCACTGACCACCTCCAGGTGCTTACACATTTTCGCCCGAGACAAGGAGGCCAAAGAAGGTAACTGACCAAGACCATGGTGTTCAGGGCACAATTTCAGAGTTTGCAGATTATACGAAACGTGGAAGCATTGTGAACTGTGAGGAGGATGGTGTTGAATTTCAAAAGTACTTAGACAACTTGGTGGAATGGGCAGGCAGGTGGTAGATGAATTTCAATGCAGAGAAATATGAAGTGATTCATTTTGGTCGGAAGAATATTGAGATAATGTAAAATAAAGGGCACCATTCTAAAGGAGCAGAGAGACCGAGGTGTATATGTGCATAAGTCATTGATGTTGGCAGGAGAGGTTGAGAGAGCATTTAATAAAGCATACAGTATCCTGGGCTTTATTAACAGGGACATTCAGTACAAGAGCAAGGAAGTTATGTTGAACTTATATAAAACACTGATTCAGCCTCAGCTGAAGTATTCTGTCAAATTCTGGGCACCACACTTTAGGAAGATTGTGAGGGCATTGGAGAGAGTACAGAAAAGATCCATGAGAATGCTTCCAGGCATGAGGAATTTCAGTTATGAAGATAGACAGGAGAAGTTAGGATCATTTTCCTTGGAGAAGAGAAGACTGAGAGGTGAGTTGATTTGATAGAGTTGTTCAAAACCATGAGGGGTCTGGACAGAGGAGATAGAAAGAAACTGTTTCCACTCGTGAAAAGAATCGAGAACGAGAGGGCACAGATTGAAATTAATGGGTAAGAGAGGCAGAAGTGACATGAGGCAATACTTTCTCACGCAAGGAATGGCTAAGGACTGGAATGTACTGCCTGAGAATGTGATGGAGACAGGTTCAATTGAAGCATTCAAAATTCAATCAGACTGTTATCTGAAAAGGAAGAATGTGCAGGGTTATGGGGAGAAGGCGGGGAATGGCACGAGGTTAATTGCTCTTTCGGAGAGCCGATGTGTACATGATAGACTGAATAGCCTCCTTCTGTGCTGTAACAATTATGTGATTCCCTGATTCATGCCTTTGTTACCTCTGTGCATAACTATTTCGACTCACTCCTGGCTGATCTCCCACATTCTACACTCTGTAAACTTGAGGTCATCCAAAACTCTGCTGCCCATGTCCGAGCTCACACCAAGTTTTCTTCCTCTATCACTGACCGACATTGGCTCCCAGTCAAGCAATGTCTTGATTTTAAAATTCTCATCCTCGTTTTCAATACCTCCATCGAACAAAGAACAAAGAACAAAGAAAATTACAGCACAGGAACAGGCCCTTCGGCCCTCCAAGCCTGCGCCAATCCAGATCCTCTATCTAATCCTGTCGCCTATTTTCTAAGGGTCTGTATCTCTTTACTTCCTGCCCATTCATGTATCTGTCTAGATACATCTTAAAAGACGCTATCGTGCCCGCGTCTACCAGCTCCGCTGGCAACGTGTTCCAGGCACCCACCACCCTCTGCGTAAAGAACTTTCCACGCATATCCCCCCTAAACCTTTCCCCTCTCACTTTGAAGTCGTGACCCCTAGTAATTGAATCCCCCACTCTGGGAAAAAGCTTCTTGCCATCCACCCTGTCTATACCTCTCATGATTTTGTACACCTCAATCAGGTCCCCCCTCAACCTTCGTCTTTCTAATGAAAATAATCATAATCTGCTCAACCTCTCTTCATAGCTAGCGCCCTCCATACCAGGCAAAATCCTGGTGAACTCCTCTGCACCCTCTCCAAAGCTTCCACATCCTTTTGGTAATGTGGCGACCAGAACTGCACGCAGTCTTCCAAATGTGGCCGAACCAAAGTCTTATACAACTGTAACATGACCTGCCAACCCTTGTACTCAATACCCCGTCCGATGAAGGAAAGCATGCCCTATGCCTTCTTGACCACTCTATTGACCTGCGTTGCCACCTTCAGGGAACAATGGACCTGAACACCCAAATCTCTCTGTACATCAATTTTCCCCAGGACTTTTCCATTTACTGTATAGTTCACTCTTGAATTGGATCTTCCAAAATGCATCACCTCGCATTTGCCCTGATTGAACTCCATCTGCCATTTATCTGCCCAACTCTCCAATCTATCTATATTCTGCTGTATTCTCTGACAGTCCCCTTCACGATCTGCTACTCCTCCAATCTTAGTGTCGTCTGCAAACTTGCTAATCAGACCACCTATACTTTCCTCCAAATCATTAATGTATATCACAAACAACAGTGGTCCCAGCACGGATCCCTGTGGAACACCACTGGTCACACGTCTCCATTTTGAGAAACTCCCTTCCACTGCTACTCTCTGTCTCCTGTTGCCCAGCCAGTTCTTTATCCATCTAGCTAGTACACCCTGGACCCCATGCGACTTCACTTTCTCCATCAGCCTACCATGGGGAACCTTATCAAACGCCTTACTGAAATCCATGTATATGACATCGACAGCCCTTCCCTCATCAATCAACTTTGACACTTCCTCAAAAAATTATATTAAGTTGAATGACCTTCCCTGCACAAAACCATGTTGCCTATCACTGATGAGCCCATTTTCTTCCAAATGGGAATAGATCCTATCCCTCAGTATCTTCTCCAGCAGCTTCCCTACCACTTACGTCAGGCTCATCGGTCGATAATTACCTGGATTTTCCCTGCTACCCTTCTTAAACAAGTGGACAACATTAGCAATTCTCCAGTCCTCCTGGACCTCACCCGTTTTTAAGGATGCTGCAAAGATATCTGTTAAGGCCCCAGCTATTTCCTCTCTCGCTTCCCTCTGTAACCTGGGATCGATCCCATCCGGACCTGGGGACCTGTCCACCTTAATGCCTTTTAGAATACCCAACACTTCCTCCCTCCTTATGCCGACTTGACCTAGGGTAATCAAACATCTGTTCCCTAACCTGAACCTCCGTCATGTTCCTCTCCTCGGTGAATACCGATGCAAAGTACTCGTTTAGAATCTCACCCATTTTCTCTGACTCCACGCATAACTTTCCTCCTTTGTCCTTGAGTTGGCCAATCCTTTCTCTAGTTACCCTCTTGCTCCTTATATATGCTCCCTATCTCTGTAATATCCTCCAGCTCCACAATCCGCCAAGATATCTGTGCATCTCTAATTCTGACCTCTTGTGCAGCCCTGATTTTCATCACTCCACCACTATTATCTGCACCTTTAGCTAATGAGGCTCCAAGTTCGAGAATACCCTCCCTTCACCTCTCCGCTTCTCCACCTCGCTTTCATCCTTTAACACGCCCGTTAAAACCTACTTCTTTGACCAAGCTTTAAACTAGTATCTCATTTTCGGGAAGCACCTTGGGACATTTCATTATATTAAAGGCGCTATATCAATATAAATTGTTGTTGAAGTTTGCCAAACATGATTTGTTATTACCAGACCCCTACTTCTTCTTGTTTGTTATCGTATGTTTTTCAAAGAAACGAATATATTTCTCCTGGGTTGTGACCCCATGAAATTTCCCCAGTAGTGATGCGTGTCTGACTGCTCAGTAATTACAGGGTTTACCCTATCTCTCCTTTTCTAAACAGGGTGTAACAATTACAGTGCTCCAGTCCTCTGTCATCGCTCCCATATCCAAGGATGATTGAAAGATTCTGGCCAGTGCCTCTACTATTTTCACCATTCCTTCCCTCAGTAACCCTCACGCATCCTGTCCAGAGTAAATTTTCTGCTTTATTGTGGTATGCAAGGTGTCGGAATGAAAGAGGTTAACGGAATCTATTTGCTCAGTGACTGTAATTAATGTCAGTCTCTATGGAATCTAATTATTTCACTGGAGGTGCTCCATCTTCTGATAGTAAGGGACTCTTTTCGATGTGTTTTCACATAGTGTGAGTGGGAGCATCATCCCTGACACTAATAGGGACCAGTGTCTCCAGAGAGAGGGGGAGGATAGATCAGAATCTGAGGACAATAGATTGGAATCTGACAACAATGGGTCAGAATCTGAGAACAATAGATTGTAATGTTACAATAATGGGCAGGGGGTTATCCTGGGATCTTGACACTCTTTCTGCATATTATGATCGGCTACCATTAGCATCTAGCATCAATTACGCAGTGAACATTATTCAATACATTTACTATCTCATCCTCGCTATCGTTGGTGTTCCTGGTAAGTCTCTATATCCAGCTCTTCATTCTATAAACTATGTTAAACTGCATTACTGTACTTCTCATTTACTCTGCCCTTGCTGATTTTGGTATCCCTCCAGCTATTATCTTTATATAACCATTGCTATCCACATTATGGTTTGTGTAATTTAATCTCTCATCTTTGCTTCTGTTGTTGCCCCGGTAAGAGTCTAGTTCCAGCCATGAGATATGTAAACCTTGCTTCACTGAAATACTGATTTGGAATTTATTTATTTTTTTGAAGACTGAAGCTAGTGTCATTGGTCTCCATAAGAAACTTCATACCCTATTTGTGAACCACTTACCTTTCACTGGCCAGTGTCTGAGACTGAACAAGACAGTCTACAACCTCTGTAGTAATTTAAACCTGAGCTGATTTCACCTCCATATTCTCTCCATCAACAAACATGCCTACTACCACCTCTGCAATAACTGCCATCTCCACCTCGGCCTCAGCCCATCTGCTGCATAAACTCTCATCTGTGCCTTTGTTAAATCTACACGTGACTATTCCAGTTCTATCATGGTCACCTTCCTAGTTATAAACCTCCATCAACCACATCCCAGCCTGCGGCGCTTTCTCAGTGAACATCAACGTCAGCTCGAGGAACAACACCTCATTGTCGGATTAGGCATTCTACAGACTTCCAGACTGAACATTGAGTTCAATAATTTCAGATCAAGACTGGCTCTTTTAATTATTTTGCTTTATCATTTTTTTTGCCATGTCCTGGCCTTAAACTGGATTTTTTTATGTTGCTGCTTTTGGCTTGGGCTGTTCATTATTTTGTCATTTAACACCTTCGCTGCACTAACACTTTGTCTTTCACCACACCACAAGCACACTCTCTTTGCCTTTGCCCCATGACCTCCTTGTCAGTTAATCTCTATGACCCTCTGTCCTTTCAACACCTCTTTTTTCTCTTTTGCCCCACCCTTGCTTTATTTCCTTAAAACCTGACCTTTCTAACCTTTGCCAATTCTGATGAAAGGTCACAGGCCTGAAGCGTTAACTCTGCTTCACTCTCCACAGATGCTTCCAGACCTGCTGAGTCTTTCCAGCACTTTTTGTTTTCATTTAAGACTTGTAGTGGAGTTCCCCAGGGATCAATGTTGGGATCGTTTCTCTTCCTGACAAATATTAATGACATGGACCTTGGTGTACAGGGCACAATTTCAAAGTTTGCAGATGATTCAAAACTTGGAAGCATTGTGAACTGTGAGGAGGATAGTGTAGAAATTCAAACGGACATAGACAAGTTAGTGGAATGGACAGACAGGTGGCAGATGAAGTTCAATGTGGAGAAATGTGATGTGATTAATTTCGATAGGAAGAACATGGAGAGGCAATATAGAATAAATTGTACAACTCTAAAGGGTGTGCAGGAGCAGAGGACCTGGGTGTATATATTCATGGGTCATTGAAGTTGGCAGGAGAGGTTGAGAGCACTTAATAAACCAGACGGTATCCTGTGCTTTATTCACAGCAGCATGGAATGCAAAAGCAAAGAGGTTATTTTGAACTTGTATGAGACACTAGTTTGGCCTCAGTGGCAGTATTACGTCTAGTTCTGGGCACCACACTTTAGGTAACGTGAAGACATTGGGGAGTGTACATAAACATTCACAAGAATGGTTCCAGAGATGAAGAATATCAGTTATGAAGAGAGACTGGAGAACTGGGAACATTTTCCTGAGAGAAGAGAAGGCTGAGAGGAGATTAGAAAAAAAGGTATTCACAATTATGAGGTGTCTGGACAGAGTGGATAGGGAAAAACTGTCCCCACTCCTGAAAGGTTCTAAAACGAGAGGGCAAAGAATAAAAGTAATTGGTAAAAGAAGCAGAAGTAACATGAAGAAAACTTTTTCACACAGCGAGTGCTTAAGGTCTGGAATGCACTGCCTGAGAGTGTGGTGGAGGCAGATTCAATCGAGGCATTCAGGAGGAAATTGGATAGCTGTCTGAAAAGGAAAATTGTACAGAGTTACAGGGAGAAGACAGGGAAGCGGTACTAGATGAATTGCTCTTTTGGACAGCCAGTGCAGACACGATAGACTGAATGGCCGCCTGTAACAATTCTGTGATTCTGTGACAGTTGACCACAAAATGAGCTTCCACCGTTATATTCGTGCCATCACTATCATCACCTATTTCCACTTCAATAACATCGCCTGATTTCACCCCTGTCTTAACTCATCCGCTGCTGAAGCTCTCAGTCATGCTTTCATTACCTGTAGACTGGACGATTCGAACTCATTCTCCCACATTCTACTGTCTGTAACCTTGAGGTCATCTAAAACTCTGCTGCCTGTGCCTTAACTCACAGCAAGTCTCATTCCCCGATCACTGACCGACATCAGCTCACAGTCAAGCAATGTCTTGATTTTAAAATTCTCATTCTTGTTTTCCAATCCCTCCATTGCCTCACCCCTCACTAACTCTGTAATCCCCTCCAGCCCCACAAACCTCTGAGATATCTCTGCTCCTCTAATTCTGGCCTCTTGTGCATCCCTGATTTTAATTACTCCACCATTGTGGCCACACCTTCAGTTGCCTCGGCCCAAAGCTCTGGAATACACGCCCTACACAGCTCCATCTCTCCATCTCTCCACCTCGCTTTTATCCTTTAAGACACTCCTTTAAAACTTGCCTCTTTGACCAAACATTTGGTCACCTAACCTAATATTTCCCTTGGTGGTTCAGTGTTATACTTTGTTTCATAATGCTGCTGTGAAGTACCTTGGGATAAGTTCTTGCTGAACTTTGCCAGACATGAATTGTCATTAGCATATCCATGTGGCTTGAAATTTATTATGCTATGCTTTTCCAAGCAAATAATATTTCTGTCCTGGGTTGTGAAATTTCACCACCACTGACGTCAGATTGACTGGACAGTACAGGGTTTACCACATCCCTCCTTTTTGTAAACTAGGTGTATAATTTGCAGCCCTCCAGTGCTCTGTCATCACTCCTATATCAAGAGAGAATTGATAGATTCTGTGCAGTGCTTCTTCCATTTGCACCATTCCTTCTGTCACCAACCCTCAGAATTCCCATCCAGACCGGGTAAATGTTCTAGTTTATTGTGATACAAAAATTGTTGGATTGAAAGGGGTTAACTGAACCTGTTTGTTCAGTGACTGCAATTAATGTCAGGCTCCATGGACCTTAATTGTGTCACAGGAAGATTTCCCTCTTCTATTAATAAGGGGCTCCGTTCAATGTGTTATCACATAGTGCCAGTGGGAGTATCACATCACTCCCGGCACTAACAGGGATCAGCGGCTCTGGAGAGAGGGAGAGGAAAGATCAGAATCAGAGGACAATAGATTGGAATGTTACAACAATGAACAGGAGTTTCATCTGGGAGTTTAACTTTCTTTCTGCAGATTATGATCAGTTCTCATTAAACAGTCGGATCTATTACTCACTGAGGAATATTCAATACATTTACTACCCCTTCCTGGCTATTATTGGTGTCCCTAGTAAGTCTCTGTATCTAGCTATTAATTCTATAAACCATGTTTAACTGCATTACCATTCTTGTCATTTCCTCTGCCCTCCTTGCTGCTGTTGTTATTCCTGGCAAATTTCAGTCTCCAGATATTAGCTCAATAAACCATTGCTATGCGCATTAGAGTGCTTGTAATTTAGTCTCCCATCTTTGCTGTCTCTGGTAAGTCTCTATTTCCCGCTATGAGATCTGTAAAATTTGTTTCACTGAAATAATGTTCTTGCTATTTAAATTTGGGAAGAGTGCAGTTGTCATTGGTCTCTATAAGAAATTCCATCCACTATCCATGAACCATGATCTCCTCATTGCCAAATATCTGTGGCTGAACCAGACAGTTTGCAACCTCTGTCTTCTATTTAAATCTGAGCTGAGTTCATCTCCATATTCTCACCAACCCTGCCTACTATCACCTCTGTACTAACACACATCTCCACCTCTGCCTCAGCCTATCTGCTGCAGAAACATTCATCTGTGCCTTTGTTAAATATACACTTGACTATTCCAATTCTATCCTGGTCACACTCCCATTTATAAACCTCTATAAACCACAGCCCATCCAGAACTCTGCTACCTGTATTCTAACTCACACCAATCCCAATCACCCATCACCCTTGTGCTCACTGATTTACATTGACTCCCAGTCTGGCAGCACCTTAATTTTATTATTCTCATTCATGTGTTTGAATCCCTCCATGGCCTCACCCCTCCAGTTAGTCCCATTCCCCTGACTGTTCCCATATTCCTTTTGGCCTTCTAGTATTTTCTTCAATTAGCTTTAAAAATAAACTTCACCCCCTCTTTATTCTACCACTGACCACGATTTTCAGCTCCACAGCGCCACAGGGCCCAACGTCATGGACGCTTGGATCCATAAAATGGTATGAGCTGAGCTGCCGGTCACTTGCAGTGCTCCATGCTGGACAGGGATTTAGTGCTGGACAGGGATTTAGCCCGGGTTTATCAAGCATGTGCTGGTAGTGTGAGGAAGGGTCTGAATATGGTGCCAATCAGCCATTGCAGCAGCTTTGATATATGTCTTTGAAACTTGGCCTGTGCATGTCCACTGACCACCTGTGTAAGTCATTCTCAGCTGAACATATATTCAGCAGCATGAGGAGCCCCTCTAGTGTTATTTAAAAGGACCAGACATCCAACTTACAGGTGAGGGGCTTTTGACTTACTTTTGCTATTGTAAATTTAGTGGAGGTGCTGTGGATGGTTTTCTGGAGGTTGTGTTGTGAGCTGCTGCAGACATTCAGGGAGGACAGAGGATTTGGTGACCCAACTCTGGACGAGGTATGGGGACTGTAGTTGCAGTATCTCTGGGTCTGTAACATGACCAACAAATGGAGCAGAGGATGTTGAGAGGGGGCGCTCTCTAAAGAGGGAGGAGGAAGGGGCTTTACCCTACCCACCCTGGGTTTTCCAAGAGCACTTCCCCTACCTTATCTTCACCAGGAGCAGTGTGTGAGGTGACTCTGATTCAAAAAGGAGTTAGTCACAGAGCGGTGTCACCTCCTGCAACACGTGGAGCCTCACACCAGAGTGAGGACGGAGCTGTCAGTGGACGTTAAGATCACAGTTTCATTGAAACTCTATGTATTTGGATATTTCCAGGCAGGAGCAGGAGACATATCCAGTATAGATTAGTAGAGATTGATGGAGTCACAGCGTCATTTACGACACATAAGGAGGCCATTCGCCCATCATTTCCGGTTCTATGTGGAACAATCCAGTCAGTCTCAATCCCCTGCTCAATCCCCATAGCCCTGCAAGTGCATTTCCTTCAGGTTCCACCCAGTTTCCTTTTGAAGTCATTGATTGTCTCGGCTTCCACCACTCTCATGGGCAGTGAGTTCCAGATCGTTACCATCCACTGTGTTAAAAAGTTCTTCCTCATATTCCACCTGCATCTCTTACCCAAAATGTTCCATCTGTGACCCCTAGTCCGTGTTTCATCACGGGAACAGCCTTTCCTTCAATATCTTATCTAAGCTTATAATAATCGTGTACACCTCTATCAAATCTATCTCAATCCCCATTGCTCCAGGGACAACAAATCCAGCTTCTCCAAACTAACCTTGTAACTAAACCCCCTATCCCTGAAACCATTCTGGTAAATCTCCACTGCACTCTCTCAAGGACCTTTACATCCTTCCTAAAGTGTGGTGATTAGAACTGGACAGAGCTCTCCAGTTCGAGTCTAACCAAAGCATTACAAAGTTTCAGCGTAGCATCTATAACAGCATACCTGGCACAAAAGAAAAAAAAAGGAAAGGTAGCCAAATTATGGCTTGCAAGGGAAATTAGAGATAACATTAGATCCAAGGAAGAGGCACACAAATTCTCCAGGGAAAAAAAATACAACAGACCTGAGGATTGGGAGCAGTTTTGAATTCAGCAAAGGAGGACATAGGGATTGATTAAGAAGCAGCAAATAGAGTAAGAGAGTAAGCTTGTGGGGGCATAAAAACTGACTGTAAAAGTTTCTATAGGTATGTGAAGAGAAAACAATTGGTGAAGACAAATGTAGGTCCCTTACACTCAGAAACAGGGGAATTTATTATGCGGAACAAAGAAATGGCTGACCATCTAAGTGCATACTTTGATTCTGTCTTCACAAAGGAGGACACAAATATCATACCAGCAATGTTGGGGAACACAGGGTTTAGTGAGAGATAGGAAGTTAAATACATCAGTATTAGTAGAGAAATGGTGTTGGGCCTGATAATCTTAATCCAAGAATAATTCAGGAAGTGACCCTAGAAATAGTGGATGCACTGCTGGACATCTTCCTAGATTCCATGGACTCTGGAACAGTTCCTACAGATTGGACGGTAGCTCATGTAACTCCACTATTTAAAAAGGGATATATAGAGAAAACAGGGAATTATAGACCAATGAGCCTGACGTCGAAAGTGGGGAAAATCCTGGAGCCATTATCAGAGATTTTATAGCAGAGCACTTGGAGAACAGTGGTAGAATTGGACAAAGTCATCATGAATTTACGAAAATGAAATCATGCTTGTCAAATCTACTGGAATTCTTCGATGATGTAACTAGTAGAGTTGATGAGGGGGAGCCAGTGGATATGGTTTATTTGGACATTCAGAAGGCTTTTGACAAAGTACCATATAAGAGATTAGAGTGTAAAATTAAAGCAGATGGGATTGGGGGTAGTTTATTGTGATGGATAGAAAATTGGTTGCCAGACAGGAAACAAAGAGTGGGAACAAACGGGTCTTTTTCTGAATGGCAGAACGTGAACAGTGGGTACCACAGGGATCGGTGCTAGGACTCCAGCTACGCACAATATATATTAATGATTTAGATGAGGGATTTAAATGTAATATCTCGACATTTTCAGATGACATAAAATTGGGTGGGAGGGTGAGTTGTCAGGAGGATGCATAGAGGCTTCAGTGTGATTTGGGCAAGTTGAGTGAGTGGGCAAATGCATGGAAGATGCAATATAATTGTGGGCAAATGTGAGGTTATCCACTTTGGTAGCAAAATCAGGAAGGCAGATTATTATCAGAACTGGTATAAACTGAGAGAAGGGAATTATTGATGTTCTCGTACACGAGTTGCTGAAGGTAAACATGCGGGTGCAACAGGCGGTAAAAAGGCAAATGGTACGCTGGCCTTTATAACGAGAGGATTCGTGTACAGGAGCAGGGATGTCTTGCTGCAATTATACAGAGCCTTGGTGAGGTCACATCTGGAATATTGTGTTCAGTTCTGGTCTCCATATATGAGGAAGAAGGTTCTTGCAATAGAAGGAGTGCAGCGAAGGTTTACCAGACTCATTCCTGGAATGGCGGGACTGATGTATGAGGAGAAATTGAGTCGGTTAGGATTATATTCGCTGGAGTTCAGAAGAGTGAGGGAGGGATCTCATAGAAACCTGCAGAATTTTAATCAGTCTGGACAGACTAGATGCAGGAAGGATGTTCCCGATGTTGGGGTGTCCAGAACCAGGGGTAACAGTCTAAGGATAAGGGGTAAACCTTTCAGGACTGAGATGAGGAGAAATTTCTTCACTCAGAGAGTGGTGAGCCTGTGGAATTCGCTACCACAGGGAGCAGTCGAGGCCAAAACATTGTATGTTTTTAAGAAGGAGTTAGATATCGCTCTTGGTTCTAAAGGGATCAAAGGATATGACGGGAAAAGATTACTGAGTTGGATGATCAGCGATGATCATAACGAATGGTGCAGCAGGCTCGAAGGACCGAATGGCCTACTTCTGCTCCTATTTTCTATGTTTCTATGTTTCCCTGCTTTTGTATCCTTGCCTCCAAGATCTGATATGTTTTGCTAAACACTCTCCTAATATGTCCTGCCACCTGCAATGATAAATGCATATGGATCCAAGATCCGTCTGCTCCTGCACAATGTTCAGAACTGTGTCATTAAGTCTATATTGCCTTCCTATTCCTTCTGGCAAAAGGCATCACCTCACACTCCTCTGTACTAAATTCCACCTGCCATTTCTCTGTTAATTCTGCTGGATTGTCGATATCCTGTTGCAGGCAGTTTGTGTCATCCTCAGTGTTTGCCACGCGTCCAAGTTTGGTGTCATTGGCAAGCCTTGAAATTCTGCTCTGTATTCCAAGATCCAAGTCATTTATATATAGCAAAAAAAAAGTGGTTCCAGCACTGACCCTTGTGGAACATCACTGCCTACCATCCTCCAGTCTGAAAAACTACCATTTAACACGACTCACCCTTTTCTTTCCATCAATCAATATTTGATCCAATTGGATGCTAATCCATGTCATTCAATTTTGTTATCCAACATTTTAGAACATAGAACATAGAACAGTACAGCACAGTACAGGCCCTTCGGCCCACGATGTAGTGCCGAACCTTTAACCTACTCTACGATCAAACTACCTACACACCCTTCATTCTACTATCATCCATGTACCTATCCAAGAGTCACTTAAATGTCCCTAATGTATCTGCTTCTACTACCGCCGCTGGCAGTGCGTTCCACGCACCCACCACTCTCTGTGTAAAGAACCTACCTCTGACATCTCCCCGAAACCTTCCTCCAATCATCTTAAAATTATGCCCCCTGGTGATAGCCCTTTCTGCCCTGGGAAAATGTCTCTGGCTATCCAATCTATCTATGCCTCTCATCATCTTGTACCCCTCTGTCAAGTTACCTCTCATCCTTCTTCGTTCCAATGAGAAAAGACCGAGCATCCTCAACCTTTCTTCGTAGGACATGCCCTCCAGTCCAGGCAGCATCCTGGTAAATCTCCTCTGCACCCTCTCTAAAGCTTCCACATCCTTTTGTGTGGTACTTCATCAAACGCTTTCTTAAAATCCACGTAGACCATCCACCACATTCTTTTCATCAACCTGCTCTGTTACTTCATCAAAATAAATTCAATTAGTTCAGGAAAGCATGATCTGCTTTTTAAAAATCCGTGCAGACAACACTTAATTAACTCAAACATCTCCTAGTGTGTGTTGATTTTTTTCCCGCTGATTTAGTTTCTAAAACCTTCCTCACCACTGATGTTAAACTAACTGACCAGTAGTTACGAGGCCTGTGTGTTGTCCATTCCCATTGATAATTCTGGGAGGTGAGGGTGACCATCTATGTCATCGTTTTTTTCGCTCAGCAGGGAGAAGCAGAATGAGAGATCCCGTGGCTTTGTCAGGATAGCGGGAATCCTGATGGTGGAGGTGTCTCTGCGGGGGCCCCATGTCAATGGGGAGAAGTACAGGAACTGAAAGAACTCTCACTCCATTAATGTACAGTTGGTGTGTGAGCATGCCCAGTACATCATGTTGGTGAATATTCACTACCCTGTCAGCAGCCACCATACCTTCATTCTGAAGCAGTCAGCCATTCTCAACACTTAGGGCTTCCATACAGAACCAGAATGAGGCTCCTCGGAGGCAAAGAAAAAAACCGTCTAGACACAGCTCATGTTTCTACATCCCGAAACCACCTACCACCGCCACCCAACCTCCCACAATTAACATGTGTATAATGTGAGCAATGGAGTCACCAGGAACATGATGGGACAGACCATCGGTGTGATGAAGCAATGCTTCCAATGTCTGAACCGCACGGGGAGAGCCCTTCAGTACACACTGAAGCAGGTGTCCAAGTTCATGGTGTTCTGCTGCACCCTTCATATCACCACCATCATGAGGACACAGGCATTGGCACCAGGAATCCGGAGGACACCTCAGGAGGAGGAGTAGGACGCAGGGAGGATATTTCCTGGACGCCTTCGAACTAGACAGGCTGTCGGAGAGTCCCTGCTAAGATTTTGTTTCCCATAGGACAACTTCCCTTTCCCACCATGGATCCCCCATTCTCCACCATTTCACCCATCTGAGATGCCCCATCACAGTGTTCCCTTGGTCACCATCCTGTAATAAAAACCACCAACATAAACCTTTTCAGTAACATCTTTATCCAACAACACATCCAATTATACAAAAGGAAAATGGAACTATTCACCCTTGTATATTCCCTTCGTCTCTGTCTTGTGCGTTCCCTCGACTTCCCTCGTGCTCCCCAGTGTTTCCCTAGTGACTGCAGCATGGCTGGTGGAAGACTGCTGACTTTCATTCGGGGAGACTGCAGATGACCTTGCAGGACGTCCTCGAGCAGCTCTGGGCCTTGAGGGCTTCGATTCAAACTGTACCACCTCGACATAGGCAGCAGCCCAGTAATGTTCTGATCTGAGTCCTGTGCATTATAACACGTTTGTGACCTCGCTGTCCGGGAGCTGCCACATGCACTATCCTTTCCCCCTGCCCTGGCTGCAGTTCGTGCGTTTTCGATGAATCAGCATGTGCAGATTCCGACTCTATACCAGCCTCTAAGGCACACACAGTGGAAGTATTTGAGCTGGAGGCTGTGAGTATCAGACTAAGTGATGGGGCTTCACCATCAGTCCTGTGCTGATGCTCTCTCTCTCTGTCTCCTGGAGCTGCTGTGACTGGGAAGCTGGCAGTTTTGGGGTACCATTGGGAAGTGTAAAATCAGAAGGGTCGTATTGGGATGAGAGATTGTGGGTGGGTTGGAAAGCAGGAGGTCCATGATCCCACCATCTCCAGCTTGTACATCATCCCAGACAGCAGGATGTGGGGGGAGGTGGGAGTTAAGAAGGGGCATAAGGCAGGAACATAGCATCATCCTGAATGCTCTTGGTGATGCCGGAGGCCACGGGCTCTGTCACTGCCGGTCCCATGATGTGAAGAACCATCTCCTCCCTCAAGCTCAGGGGATGAAGGTATGCCTGGTCACTCGCCGGTTCACTTGCTGCTCCCTGTGATTATGGGTCACCTTGTCCTGTAAGAAAGAAGGCAGAATATTAATGATTGTTTTACACTGTGTTTTGATGATGTGCCTGCCATAGCTGAATAGCTGGAGGTAATTGGAAGCAGTGAGAGGTGGGTGTGAGGCTGCTATCAGTACAAGGTGTGTGAGGGTGAGGTGGAGTATGTGAATGTTAGGTGTGAGTCCTGAGTGTTAGGGACTGCTGATGGGTGAGTGATGGGGGTGTGGTACATTGAGCAGTGTGAGAAGTTGGTGATGTTGGGGGTAGGAGATGCCATTTGGAGATTAATTCAATGACATTGACCACCCGTGTGAGCTCATTAAACTTCTTCTGGCTCTGCTGCCAGATTCTCATGGCGAGAATTCTTGCATTGACCTCCCTGGCCACCTTCACCGATTCCCTTCGGAGGACGTTCCTTGGGAGTCTCCACCCCATCACACGGAAACAGAGCCTCTCTCCTCCTGTCACCCTTCGTAACTAAGACATCCATCCCCACATCCGTGAACCGCAGAACCCTCTGTTGCAGTGTGCTATTTACCTTGTCTCCAATTGCAGAATTTACAGTGAGCAGCAGCAGCCTCCAGTGAATCAATGCATCTTCTCTTTAAGAGGGACAGACTGCGTTTAAAAGCTGAACCTGGCTGAAACATGTGTCAGCCTCACACACCTTTAGGGCCCTGTTAAGCATCCAGACAGACAGCAGCGCGGGTTACCCGGGGTGGCACGTAGAATTCATGGAAATGAGGAGGCAGCAGGAAGTGTGTTTGTCACCTGCCTCAACAGGAACGGGCACGGGCAGATCATAATCCCTCTGCCCAAAAACACGACGTACTCTCTATTTCTATTTGCTGCTCTCTCTTTCACACTTTCTCACACTTTGTCTTTCTCTCTCTCTTCACTCACTTTCTCTTGCTCATAAAATAAGAGATTGATGCAGCACAGAAGAAGGCTATTCGGCCCTTTGTGTCAGTGCTGTCTCTTCGAAAGAGCCTTCTAATTCGTTCCTCTTTCCTCTTCTTTCCCCAGATTCCTGTTTTTCTTTTCCTTTTCAAGTATTTGATAAATTGCCTTTTGAATGATATTATTGAATCTGCTTCCACCATGTTCTCAGCCAATGAATTCCAGATCCCAACAACTCGCTGTGGAAGAAAATTCTCCTCATTTCACCTCTGGTTTTTTGTCATTTACCTTCAGTCTGTGTCTTCTTAATACTGAACTTTAGATTTTTGGATTTAGATATACAGCACTGGAACAGGCCCTTCGGCCCACCGAGTCTGTGCTGACCATTAACCACCCATTTATACTAATCCTACACTAATCCCATATTCCTATCACATCCTCACCTGTCCCTATATTCCCCTACCACCTACCTATACTAGGGGCAATTTATAATGGCCAGTTTACCTATCAACCTGCAAGACTTTTGGCTGAGGGAGGAAACCCACAAACTCCACACAGGCAGTACCCATAATATGAGGCTGCAATGCTTACCACTGCACCACTGTGCCACCCCTGTTTCTGACACTGGAAACAGTTTCACATTGATTACCTTATCAAAACCCTTCATAATTTTGAATTTTATATCAAATCTCCCCTTACCTATCACTGCTCTAATGAGAACAATCCCAGCTTTTCGAATCTATCCACATAACTGTATTCCCAGATCCCTGGTACCATTCTCGTAATTCACCTCTGTATCTTCACTACGTCCTTGACATCCTTACCAAAGTGTGGTGATCAGAATTGGACACAATTTTCCATCTGGGACCTAACCAATGATGTATAAATATCAGCATTTCCTCCTGGGTTTTATTACTCTGTGTCTCTCTCTCTGACACCAAGGACACTGCATGCTACTATCTAAGATCTGTGTGTTTACACCCTAGGTCTCTCTAATCATGCACTCACTCTATAATGGCACCATTTATTTTATTTTTTTTCTTCTCATACTTCCTACCCAAATGTCTCACTTCACATTTCACTGTGTTAAATTCCATCTGCCATGTTCCTGCCCATTTTACCTGTCAGTCTCTGTCCTCCTGAAGTCTGTTACTATCCTTCTCACTGTTTATTAACATTTCTGAGTTTCCTTCCATCTGTAAACTTGGACATTACCCCCTCTGTACACAAGCCCACTGCATTAGCATGCAACACCAGGGATCCCAACAGTCACCCTGGGAAACCCCACTGTGTACTTCGCTCCAGCTGAAAAGCAGCCATTATTCCCTACTCTCTGATACCTGTCACCTAGGTAATTTCTTGCATGCTGAGATTGAAAAAGAAAAAAAAAGGACTTCCATTTATGTAGCGCCTTTCATGACAACTGCATGTTCCAAAGCGATTTACAATCAACGTATACTTATAATGCCGACTCACTCTTGTACTGTCGGAAAAAGGGCAGCCAATTTTCGCACAGCAAGATCCCACAAGCAGCAATGTGATAATGACCAGATCTGTTTTTATGATGTTGCTTGATGGATAAATATTGTCCAGGCCACAGGGAATAATTCCCCTGATCTGCTTCTAAATAATCCCAAAGGATCATTATCATCCACCTGAGAGGGCAGATGGGGCCTTGGTTTAACGTTTCATTCGAAAGACTGCTCATCTGATAGCGCAATACTCCCTCAGTACTGTCGCTGCACTGTCAGCCTTGATTCTTGTGAAAAAGTCATTTCATGACACTTGATCCTGGAAGCTTGTGACTGAAAGGGGAGAGAGCTCCAAACTGAGCCCCGGCTGACTTTGGCCCTTTAATCCCATGTGTTTCTAATTGGGTCACACGGCTGTTATATAGTACTTTATCAAACACCTTTTGAAACGATAGGAAAATTGTAAAAGTACAGGCAGGAAAAGTCATAGAAATATATAATAGCATTGCATGGAAGGGGGTCATTTGGTCTATGAAGTCTGTGCTGGCTCTTTTGATGAGTTTCCAGTGAGTTCCACACCCTGGATCTTTCCCAGATCCTTGAACGTTTCCCCTTAATATCTAACCAAATCACTTTTTGAACCTACTTTTGAATCTGTATCCTTCAGCCTATCATACAATAATTTGCAAATCCGAAACAAAAATTGCATTAAAATAATCCTCATGTCAACTCTGCTTCTTTTTTCCAATCACCATAAATCTATGTCCTCTGGTTAATGGCCCCTCATATATTAGAAACATTATATAATTTACATAAACCCTTCATGATGTTAAATATCCCTATCTGATCACCTTGTAAATGTCCCTGCTCCAAGGAAAACAATCCCAGCTACATAACTGTAATCCCTCATCCCTGGAAAAGTTCCAGTAAAACTCTTCTGTCCGTTCTCCAAGGTTTCATGTCCTTCCGAAAGTGTGGTTTCCAGTATTGGACACAATACTCCAGATGGAGCCGGACTAGTCTTTTCTATAGGGTTAACACAGTATCCTGGCCAGTCTACTCTGTGTCTCTATTAATCAAGCCGAGTAATCTATTTGCTTTGTGAACTGTTTGTTAACCTGTCCAGCTACTTTCAAAGATTGCATACAAACACCTCAGGTCTCTCTGTTACTCTCAATAGCTTTAAAGTTGTGCCATTCAGCTTGTATTATCTCTGGTCATTCATCCGGAAGAAAATGGGCTTATCAGTGATAGGCAACATGGTTTTGTGCAGGGAAGGTCATGTCTTACCAACTTAATAGAATTCTTTGAGGAAGTGACAAAGTTGATGGATGAGGGAAGGGCTGTAGATGTCATATACATGGACTTCAGTAAGGCGTTTGATAAGGTTCCCCATGGTAGGCTGATGGAGAAAGTGAAGTCGCATGGGGTCCAGGGTGTACTAGCTAGATGGATAAAGAGCTGGCTGGGCAACAGGAGACAGAGAGTAGCAGTGGAAGGGAGTTTCTCAAAATGGAGACGTGTGACCAGTGGTGTTCCACAGGGATCCGTGCTGGGACCACTGTTGTTTGTGATATACATAAATGATTTGGAGGAAAGTATAGGTGGTCTGATTAGCAAGTTTGCAGACGACACTAAGATTGGTGGAGTAGCAGATAGTGAAGGGGACTGTCAGAGAATACAGCAGAATATAGATAGTTTGGAGAGTTGGGCAGATAAATGGCAGATGGAGTTCAATCAGGGCAAATGCGAGGTGATGCATTTTGGAAGATCCAATTCAAGAGTGAACTATACAGTAAATGGAAAAGTCCTGGGGAAAATTGATGTACAGAGATATTTGCGTGTTCAGGTCCATTGTTCCCTGAAGGTGACAACGCAGGTCAATAGAGTGGTCAAGAAGGCATACGGCATGCTTTCCTTCATCGGACGGGGTATTGAGTACAAGAGTTGGCAGGTCATGGTACAGTTGTATAGGACTTTGGTTCGGCCACATTTGGAATACTGCGTGCAGTTCTGGTCGCCACATTACCAAAAGGATGTGGATGCTTTGGAGAGGGTGCAGAGGAGGTTCACCAGGATGTTACCTGGTATGGAGGGCGCTAGCTATGAAGAGAGGTTGAGTAGATTAGGATTATTTTCATTAGAAAGACGGAGGTTGAGGGGGGACCTGATTGAGGTGTACAGAATCATGAGAGGTATAGACAGGGTGGATAGCAAGAAGCTTTTTCCCAGAGTGGGGGATTCAATTACAAGGGGACACGAGTTCAAAGTGAGAGGGGAACGTTTAGGGGGGATATGCGTGGAAAGTTCTTTATGCAGAGGGTGGTGGGTGCCTGGAACGCATTGCCAGTGGAGGTGGTAGACTCGGGCACGATAGCGTCTTTTCAGATGTATCTAGACAGATACATGAATGGGCAGGAAGTAAAGAGATACAGACCCTTAGAAAATAGGCGACAGGTTTAGATAGAGGATTTGGATCGGCGTAGGCTTGGAGGGCCGAAGGGCCTGTTCCTGTGCTGTAATTTTCTTTATTCTTTGTTCTTTGCATGCAGCTCACCATCACCTTCTCAAGGGCAATTATGGATGGGCAATAAATGCTGGCCTAGTCAACGACACCCGCATCCCATGAACGGATAATATATATCAAATCTTCTGACAATATATCTCCTCACACATCTGCCATGCCAATTAAATATTAGGAAGACTGCTGCCGTTGTTTTCAAACCCCACGTCAAAAGTTTCCTAGCTACAGACTGGATCTCTCTCCTTGGCAACTGTCTGAAACTAAAGCAAACTGTTCACAACCTGGTTTCATAGTTGACGCTGCGACGAGCTTCCTGCTAAATATTACTAAAACAGCCTACTTACACTTCCGTATCATCACCCAACTTTGCCCCTCTCTCAGCTCTTCTGCTGATGAAACAGTCCCCCTTGCCTGTGTTACCTGTAGACTCGACTAGTCCAACACAATCCTGGCTGGTCTCCCACATTCTACTCTCCATAACCCTGAGGTGATCCAATGCACTGCTGCCCATGTCCTAACTCACACCAAGTCCTGTTCACCCATTACCCCCTGGACTCACTGACCTACATTGGCTCCTGGTCAGCAACACCTCAATTTTAAAACTCTCAGCCTTCTTTTCAAATCCTTCATTATCTCACTACTCCTTATCTGTGTAATCTCCTCCAGCCCGACAACCCTCCGAGATATCTGCACTCATCTATTTCTGGCCTCTTGAGCATCTATGAGTTTAATTGCTCTACCATTGGTGGTCCTGCCTTCAGCTGCCGAGGCCCTACGCTCTGGAAGAGTAGAGCAGAACTTCCAGGGAGTAATTCCTGGAAGATAAATGTCAGTGAATTAAACACTAAAATAAAAGCAAAATATTGCGGATGCTGAACACTGGAAATACTCAGCAGGTCTGGCAGCATCTGTGCAGAGAGAAACAGAGTTAATGTTTCAGATCTGTGCCCCTTCATCAGAACTGGTAAACGTTAGAAAGGTAACAGTCTTTGAGCAAGTGAAAGAGGGGAAGTGGGAAGAAGAACAAGAAGGAAGGACTGTGATGAGACGGAGAGGGGATAGATTAAATTACAGACTGTTACATTCCTAACGTTTACCAGTTCTGATGAAGGGTCAGAGACCGGAAACATTAACTCTGTTTCTCTCTACACAGATGCTGCCAGACCTGCTGAGTATTTCCAGCACTTTCTGGTCTCATCCCTAAGCTTTTGAATTCTCTCCCCAAACCCTAAATGCAATAAGCTGCACTGAGTCCAGTTTTAGGGAGTCCTGCTTGGACAGAGTACTAAATGCAGTAAAGTTATCGAGTGATTGAATTTCAAGTGATCTAAGAGTTGATCTCTTTCCAACAATTTGTTAATTTTACATTTAGCATTTCACTTAATTTTAAGCTGAATTTGTACTTTATTTCACAATCTGTTTGTGAGAATTGGACAGTTAATTGATGCTGATGGAAAAGGAAGGTCAGTGTCAGCTTGGATATAAAACTGACTTAATGACAGAAAACAGTGAGTTGCGGTAAATAGTTGGTATTCAAACTGGAGAAAAATAGACAGTTGTGTTCCCCAAGGGTTAGTGCTAGGAACACTGTTTTATTCTGATATGTATAAATGATTTGGATAATGGCTTACAGAGAAACATTTCAAAATTTGCAGGTGATACCAAACTTGAAGGCGGGGCAGGCATTGAGGTTGATACCAATCGATGTAAGAGGACAGAGATAGGCTAGCAGAATGGGCAGACGAGAGGCAAATGGAATTTAATACAGACAAGTGTCAAGTGATGCATTTTATCAGAAGTAACAGGGAGAGGCAATATACACTTAATGGTAAAGTTCGAAAGAGTGTGCAGAGACAAAGGGACATGGGGTTCATGCACATAGATCCCTGAAGGTGGCAGGATATATTGAGAGAGTCGTCAGTAAAGCATATGGGATCTTGGGCTTCATAGATAGAGGTGGTGAGTTCAGAAGAAGGAAAGTTATGCTGTAACCTTATGAAGCTCTGGTTAGGCCCCAAGTGGAGTACTGCATCCAGTTCTGTTCACCACACTTTAGGAAGGATGTGAGGTTCATTGACAGGGTGTAGAGGAGGGTTACTTTAATGGTTCCAGAGATGGAGGATTTTCAGTACAATATAGTCTGTAAAAGCTGGGATTGTCTTCCTTGGAGTAAAGGAGATTGAGGGGAGATTTGATACATGTATACAAGATGATGACCTGTTTGGATAAGGTAGACAGGAAAAGATGTTCCCATTAGCTTATGGTACAATGACTAGAGTTAAGATTGAGGGCAAGAGTTAAGGGGGATGTGATGAACAACATTTTTACACAACGAGTGGTAATGGCCTGGAAATCATTGCCTCCGAGGGTGGTGGAAGCAGAGAAGGTGAATTATTTCAAAAGGATATTGGAAGAACACTTGATGTTAATAAACTTGCAGGAATATGGAGTCAGAGCTGGGAAATGAGACTGGCTGGATTTATCTACAAAGAGCCGGCATGGACTTGATGAGCAGAATGGCCTAATTCTGTGCTGAAATGACTATACGACTCTCTGACAGGGGAATACTATTACTACTTTTAGTTTAGTTTAGAGATACAGCACTGAAACAGGCCCTTCGGCCCACCCAGTCTGTGCGGACCATCAACCACCCGTTTATACTAATCCTACACTAATTCCATATTCCTACCACATCCCCACCTGTCCCTATGTTTCCTTACCACCTACCTATACTACGGGCAATTGCTAATGGCCAATTTACCGATCAACCTGCAAGTCTTTGGCATGTGGGTAGAAACCGGAGCACCCGGAGGAAACCCACGCAAACACAGGGAGAACTAGCAAACTCCACACAGGCAGTACCTAGAATTGAACCCGGGTCACTGGAGCTGTGAGGCTGCGGTGCTAACCACTGCACCACTGTGCCGCCCTATACTGGGAAAGTTTATAATGGACTGGGCAGTATCACCCTGGAGAACCCCGTGATGTAAGTGAAATGTTTGATGCCCCAGAACGTGGTTAACAAATGTCCTTCACAAACAGAGTAAATCAGTTAAATCCCACTGACAATTCTGGAGTCATTCACAATGGGGAGTAATTTCTCCTCGTTTTCTCTACATAGGACAGCAGTCAGGCTTTTCACTGTGTCCACCACCTCCATGTTGAAAGTCTTGTCAGGGTTAGGTGAGATAAGACACGTTGCCTGGGCGACAGATTTCTTCAATTGTGTTGCTGCTTCTCTGCTCTCTTCAGTCCAACCAGGTTAAATCTGGTCATCATCACCATTAGTTAGTTCATAAAGAGGAGTCACAGTCTCTGCAAATCGAGGGATGAGGGTCCACTGATACCCTGCCAGCCTGAGGATAGGACACAGGGTAGTCTTTGAGGTGGACAGGGGTAGATACTGGATGAGGGTCCACTGATACCCCACCAGCCTGAGGATATGACACAGGGCAGGACTTTGAGGTGAACAGGGGTAGATACTGGATGAGGGTCCACTGATACCCCACCAGCCTGAGGATAGGACACAGGGCAGGACTTTGAGGTGAACAGGGGTAGACACTGGATGGTCTCGGCCTGATGCTGGTGTGGGCTGATGCAGGATGATCTGATCTGGGCACGTAGAAAGGTGACACGGTCTTGCACCAGCTGGGCCTTACGTGGATGGTCTTTTAGTCCAGCTCCCAAACTAACTGCAGTAGTTCCTGTAAAAGGGTTAAATGTGTGGACACGGTTTGTGGTGATGAGAAGATCATCGACATATTGCAGCGAGCAGGAAGACTGTGAAAAGCTCAGAAGGGACCCGGCTACACGTTTGTTGAAAATAGTGGGGTTATTGTGGAACCCCTTGTGACAGACATGTCCAGGGGTATCTCTGGTCCTCAGAAGTGAATGTGAATTTAATTTGTTTCTCTAGTTTTACTGGGATACTACAATAAACATTAGAGATATCCAGGGTAGAGAAGACAGCCCTGCCACTGAGAATCCGGGAGAGTAGGGTGGGTGTCTATCAGACAACCGGGTTCACGCAGGGTTGACTGAATTGAGTTTGTGGTGGTCAATAGTCAGTCACCAGCTGCCATCCGGCTTTCCAACCAGTCAAATCGGGCAGTTAGAAGGGAACATGGCTTCGTGAACTACACCCTGGTATAACAATGACATGATAGTGTCTGGAATGTATGATATAATCTCAGCTCGGTATGAATACTGCTTCATGGATCATGCAATGGTCAGTTAATTTCTTCAGGTCTGCTCATGTTTGCACAGTTATCTTTATGGGTTGTGGATACACTCGACACGGACTCGAGAATCGCCTGTACCTCAGGGTGATCAGAGCTGTCTGGTTCCCACTCCTCTGATATTTTAATCATGAATATTGAGGGTGTACTGGACACCCGAGTAGGGGTATGTTTTAATGTTCTACAATATACAAATATAGAGATAATCAATTACTGCTGATAACCTTTGAGCACATTACTGCCCAGTAGTCCCTGTCCATTATACAGGATCATATAAAAGGGAGGCAGGACTTTGACATGAGCTGTGTTCCCTCTCCTACACCAATGTAAGATCTGATCCAGGGTCACAGATTAACCAAAAGGAGATCGAAGGGTCACAAGCAGTTTATTGAGGAGTAACAGTTCAAATACAGCACAAAATCAGAATAGACATAGTGGACATACGGCCTGTGGCAGGTGAGAAAGGCTTTCTGGCTATGGATCAAATGTAAGAAGCTATTATGAAAGACGTTATAGCAGGACACACAGAATAATTCAAGGTGATCAGGCAGAGTCAACATGCTTTTGTGAAACAGAAACCATGTTCAACCAATTTATTGAAGTTCTTTGAAGAAGTAACAGGTGCTGTGGATAAAGGGGAACTGGTGGATGTACTGTACCTTGATTTCCAGAAGGGATTTCATAATGTGCCACATCAAAGTTCATTGCGGAATATAAAAGCTCATGGTGTCGGGGGCAACCTATTGGCATGGATAGAAGATTGGCTAGCTGACAGGAAACAGAGAGTAGGCTTAAATGGATCATTTTCTGTTTGGCAAGATGTAACGAGTGGTGTGTCACAGGGATCAGTGCGGGTACCTTAGCTCTTTACAATTTATATAAATCACTTGGATGAAGGGGCCAAAGGTATGTTTGCTAAATTTGCTGATGACAGAAACGTCGGTCAGACAGTATGTTGTGACGTGGACACAAGTGAACCACAAAGGGGTAGATAGATTGAGTGATTGGGCAAAGATCTGGTAAATGGAGTATAATGTGGGAAAATATGAAATTGTCCATTTTGGCAGGAAGAATAAAAATTAAGCATATAATCACAATGGTGAGAGATTTCAGAGCTCTACCATCCAGGGGGAACTGAGAGTCCTTGTGCATGAATTGTAAAAGGTTAATATGTAGGTATTGCAAGTAATTAGGAAAACTAATGGAATGTTATCGTCCAATGCAGGAGGAATTGAATACAAATGTAGGGAGGTTATGTTTCAGTTATATAGGGAGACCACTTCTGGAAGACTGTTTGCAGTATTGGTCTACTCATTGAAGGACAGGTGGAAATGCATTCGAAGCAGTTCAGAGATGGTTTACTAGACTAATGCCTGGAATGGGGGTGTTGTCTAATGAGGAAAGGTTGGACAGGCTAGGCTTATGTCAGCTGGAGTTTAGAAGAGTAAGAGGCGACTTGATTGAAACTTATAAGATTCTGAGTGTGGGACAGAGCAAATGAGGCCGACAGAGAGAGAAAGAACGAGAGAGAGAGAGCTCAATTCAGCTGCTGCTAAAAACCTCATCCATGCCTTTTTTTATCTCGAGACTTGACTATTCTAACACACTCCTGGCTGGTCTCCCACATCCTACTCTCTGTAACCTGTGGTCATCCAAAACTCTGCTGCCATCTTCTAATTTGCACCAAATTCTGTTCACCCAACATCCCTGTGCTGACTGACCTACATTGGCTCTTGGTCCAGTAACACCTCAATTTTAATATTCTCACTCATGTGATCAAATCCCTCCATGTCCTCACCCCTCTGATTATCCCAATCCCCTGTTCATTTCCAATGTTCCTGAAACTTGTTCCTCTTAAAAATCTTTTTTCCAATTCCGGCTTAAAAGTGAGTTTCTTTCCCTCTGCCTCTCTTCATATAACATAGAACATAGAGCATAGAACAGTACAGCACAGTACAGGCCCTTCGGCCCACGATGTTGTGCCGAACCTTTAACCTACTCTAAGATCAAACTAACTACCTACCCTTCATTCTCCTATCATCCATGTACCGATCCAAGAGTCGCTTAAATTTCCCTAATGTATCTGCTTCTACTACCACCACTGGCAGCGCATTCCACGCACCCACCACTCTCTGTGTAAAGAACCTACCTCTGACATCTCCCTGAAACCTTCCTACAGTCACCTTAAAATTATGCCCACTAGTGATAGCCCTTTCCACCTGGGAAAAATTCTCTGACTATCCACTCTATCTCTGCCTCTCATCATCTTGTACCCCTCTATCAAGTCACCTCTCATCCTTCTTCGCTCCAATGAGAAAAGCCCTAGCTCCCTCAATCTTTCTTCATAAGACATGCCCTCCAGTCCAGGCAGCATCCTGGTAAATCTCCTCTGCACCCTCTCTAAAGCATCCATACCCTTCCTATAATGAGGCGACCAGAACTGAACACAATATTCCAAGTGTGGTCGAACCAGGGCCTTATAGAGCTGCAGCATAACCTCGCAGCCCTTAAACTCAATCCCCCGTTAATGAAAGCCAACAAACCATACGCCTTCTTAACAACCCTATCAACTTGGGTGGCAACTTTGAGCGATCTCTGGACATGGACCCCAAGATCCCTCTGTTCCTCCACACTACCAAAAACCCTGTCTTTAAGCCTGTATTTTGCATTCAAATTCGACCTACCAAAATGAATCACTTCACACTTTTCCAGGTTGAACTCCATCTGCCACTTCTCAACCCAGCTCTGCATCCTGTCAATGTCCCGTTGCAACCGACAACAGCCTTCCACACTATCCACAACTCTAGCAACCTTCGTGTCATCGGCAAACTTGCTAACCCAGCCTTCCACTTCCTCATCCAAGTCATTTATAAAAATCACAAAGAGCAGAGGTCCCAGAACAGATCCCTGCAGAACACCACTGGTCACCGAGCTCCATGCTGAATACTTTCCATCTACTAACACCCTCTGTCTTCTATGGGCCAGACAATTTTGTATCCAGACAGCCGCAGTGTGGTCTTCCTGACCACACATTTCATCTCTCCTGCTCCACTCATGCTGTGGAAGCTTGGATCCATAAAATGGTGTGAGCTGCACTGCCGGTCACATCCAGCACATTGTACAGGACACCCAGGCTGGCCGGGGTGCTCGTGTCGGTGTAACGTGTGTGTGTCTGTAGTGTGAGGAGAGGTCTGAATATGAAGTCGATCAGCCATTTCAGCAACTTTGATGTACGTCTTTGATACTTGGTCCTTGCATGTATACTGACCACCTGTGTTAGTCACTCTCAGCTGAACATACATTCAGCAGCACGAGGATTCCCCTCTAGTGTTAGTTAAAAGGACCAGGCGTCCAACTTGCAGGTGAGGGGCTTTTGACTTACTTCTGTTATTACAAAGTTAGTGGAGGTGCTGTGGATGGTTTTCTGGAGGTTGTGTTATGAGCTGCTGCAGACATTCAGGGAGGAGAGAGGACTTGGTGACACAACTCTGTACGATGAATGGGGACTGTAGTTACAGTGTCTCTGCGTCTGTAACATGATCAACAAATGGAGCAGAAGCTGCAGAGAGAGTGAAAGCTCTGGAAAGAAAGAGGAGGAATGGCCTCTGCCCTACCCACCCTGGGTTTCCAAGAGCAAAAAGAGCAGTGGTCCTAATATTGAGCCCAGGGGAACACCACTGTATACTCCCATTGAGTCTGAACAACAACCTTTCACCACTTCTCTCTGTTTACTGTTCCTTAGCCAATGTTATATCCACACTGTCACTGTACGTTTAATCCATAGGGTTCGGTTTCCCTAACCTGTCTATTGAATGTCACTTGATCAAACACCTTTTGAAAGTCCATATATATAACTTCAATCACACCACCCTCATCAACCCTCTCCATTGTTTTATCAAATAATTCCATCAAGTTTACCTCACCACCACCTCTCTCCACTCCTCAACTGTTGTTAAATTATCAGACTGATTATCCGACACCCAGTACTGGATGAGCAGAAATTTCCTCCAATTAAATATTGGGAAGACTGAAGCCATTGTTTTAACTCCCCACTCCAACTCTGTTCCCTTGCTATTGATTCCATCCCTCTTCCTGGTGACAGTCTGAGATTGAGACAATATGTTTACATCCTTGGTGTCACATTTCATCACAACATGAGCCTTAACCTCATTTTCAGGGTAGAATTACAACCGCCTATTGCCACCTCAGTAACATCGCCTGACTTCACCCCTGTCTCAGCCCATCTGCTGCTGAAACCTCATTTATAACTTCGTCACCTCTCGATGTGACTATTCCAACTCACTCCTGGCTGATCTCCCACATCTACTCTCTGTAAACATGAGGTCATCCAAAACTCTGCTGCCCATGTCTTAGCTCACACCAAGTCCCGTTTATATGACACTGACCGACATTGGCTCCCAATCAAGCAATATCTTGATTTTAAAATTCTCATCCTTGTTGTCATATCTCTCAATGGCCTCGCCCCTCCCTATCTCTGTAATCTCCTCCATCTCCAGAACCCATCGAGACATCTGTGCTCCTCTAATTCTGGTCTCTTTTACATCCGTTATTTTAATCACTGCACCACTGGCGACCGTGTCTTCAGCTGCCGGGGCCCAAGCTGCAGTATCCTCCCTACACATCTCCGCCTCTGCACCTCTCCATCTCACTTTCCTCCTTTAAGACATTCCTTGAAACCTTCCTCTTTGGCTAACCTGTTGGTCCTTTGACCTAATATCTCCTGTTGTATCTCAGTTCGCACTTTGCTTCATAATGCTCCTGTGAAGCACCTTGGGATTTTTTATAACATTAAAGGCAATATCTAAATATAAATTGTTGTTTTTGTTGTTGTTTGCCAGACATCAATAGTCTTTAGCATATCCAGGTTGCTAACCATTTACTATCCAATGTTTTTACAAGCAACAAGTATTTTTCTCTTGGGTTGTCACGTCTACAAATGTCCCCAGTCGTGACACTAGTCTGACTAGTCAGTAATTACAGCATTTATCGCATATCTCCTTTTTTAAACAGGATGTAAGATTTACAATCCTCCAATCCTCTGTCATCACACCCATATCCAATGAGGATTGGAAGATTCTGGCCAGTGCCTCTGCTATTTCCACTATTCCTTCCCTCAGAAACCCCTATACATCCATTCAGACTGGGTAAGAGTTCCAGTTTATTGTGGCACAAAAAGGTGTTGGATTGAAAGGTGTTAACTGAAACTGTTTGTTCAGTGACTGTAATTAATGTCAGTCTCCATGGTCCCTGATTGTGTCACAGGAGGGTTTCCCTCTTCTATTAATATGGGACTCCTTTCGATGTGTTATCCCATACTGTCAGCGGGAGCATCACGCCAGGCACTCACAGGGATCAGCGGCTCCAGAGAGAGGGAGAGGATAGATCAGAATCTGAGAACAATGGGTCAGAATCTGAGAACAATGGGTCAGAATCTGAGAACAATGGGTCAGAATCTGAGAACAATAGGTCAGAATCTGAGAACAATGGGTCAGAATCTGATAACAATGGGTCAGAATCTGAGAACAATGGGTCAGAATCTGAGAACAATGGGTCAGAATCTGAGAACAATGGGTCACAATCTGAGAACAATGGGTCAGAGTCTGAGAACAATGGGTCAGAATCTGAGAACAATGGGTCAGATTCTGAGAACAATGGATTAGAATCTGAGAACAATGGGTCAGAATCTGAGAACAATGGGTCACAATCTGAGAACAATGGGTCAGAATCTGATAACAATGGGTCAGAATCTGATAACAATGGGTCAGAATCTGAGAACAATGGGTCAGAATCTGATAACAATGGGTCAGAATCTGAGAACAATGGATCAGAATCTGAGAACAATGGGTCAGAATCTGAGAACAATGGGTCAGAATCTGATAACAATGGGTCAGAGTCTGAGAACAATGGGTCAGAGTCTGAGAACAATGTGTCAGAGTCTGAGAACAATGGGTCAGAATCTGATAACAATGGGTCAGAATCTGAGAACAATGGGTCAGAGTCTGAGAACAATGGGTCAGAATCTGAGAACAATGGATTAGAATCTGAGAACAATGGGTCAGATTCTGAGAACAATGGATTAGAATCTGAGAACAATGGGTCAGAATCTGAGAACAATGGGTCACAATCTGAGAACAATGTGTCAGAGTCTGAGAACAATGGGTCAGAATCTGATAACAATGGGTCAGAATCTGAGAACAATGGGTCAGAGTCTGAGAACAATGGGTCAGAATCTGATAACAATGGGTCAGAGTCTGAGAACAATGGGTCAGAATCTGAGAACAATGGATCAGAATCTGAGAACAATAGATTGGAATGTTACAACAATGAGCAAGAGTTTATCCTCAGAACTTCACGATCTTTCTACACATTATGATCGGTTCTCATTAGACTTTCGCATCTACCTCGCACTTCGGATTGCTCAATACATTTATTATCCCATCCTCGGTCTTGTTGGTGTCCCTGGTTAGTATCTGTTTCCAGGTATTTATTCCTTAAACCATGATTAACTGCATTACTGCTCCTGTAATTTTCTCTACCCTCCTTGCTGCTGTTGTTAATCCTGGTGAATATCTCCAGTAATTACCTTGATTAACCATGTTTAACTCTATTATATTCCTGTAATTTACTCTACCCTCCTTGCTGCTGTTGTTAATCCCGGTGAATATCTCCAGTAATTACCTTGATTAACCATGTTTAACTGTATTACTGTTCCTGTAATTTACTCTACCCTCCTTGCTGCTGTTGTTAATCCTGGTGAATATCTCCAGTAATTACCTTGATTAACCATGTTTAACTGTATTATATTCCTGTAATTTACTCTACCCTCCTTGCTGCTGTTGTTAATCCTGGTGAATATCTCCAGTAATTACCTTGATTAACCATGTTTAACTGTATTACTGTTCCTGTAATTTACTCTACCCTCCTTGCTGCTGTTGTTAATCCTGGTGAATATCTCCAGTAATTACCTTGATTAACCATGTTTAACTGTATTATATTCCTGTAATTTACTCTACCCTCCTTGCTGCTGTTGTTAATCCTGGTGAATATCTCCAGTAATTACCTTGATTAACCATGTTTAACTGTATTATATTCCTGTAATTTACTCTACCCTCCTTGCTGCTGTTGTTAATCCCGGTGAATATCTCCAGTAATTACCTTGATTAACCATGTTTAACTGCATTACTGCTCCTGTAATTTTCTCTACCCTCCTTTCTGCTGTTGTTATTTCTGCTGAATCTCTATCTCCAGAAATCAGCTGTATAAACCACTGCTAACGGTATTTCAGTTCTTGTAATTTACTCTCTCCTCTTTGCTGCTGATACTGTCTCTATTTCCAGCTAGGAGATCTGTAAACCCTGTTTACTGAAATACTGTTCTGGAACGTAAATTGTGGGAAGAGAGAAGACAGTGTCATTGGTCCTTTGGTCTCCATCACAAACTCCATCCCCTATCTGTGAACCACATACCCGATCCTGAGGCTGAACCAGACAGTTTACAACCTCTGTGTTCTATTTTTACCTTACTTGAGTTCATCTCCAAATTCTCTCCATCACCAACCTTGTCTACTACCACCTGAGTAATATCACTCGTCTCCACTTCTGCCTCAGCCCATCTGCTGCATAAACCCTCATATGTGCCTTTGTTAAATCCACACTTGAGTATTCCGAATCTATCCTGGTCACCCTCCCAGTTATAAACCTCCATAAACCACAGCCCATCCAGAACTCTGATGCCTGTATCTTAACTCACACCAAATCCCGATCACCCATCACACCTGTGCTCACTGATCTACAATGGCTCTCGGTTTGGCAGCACCTTAATTTTAATATTCTCATTCTTGAGTCTGTATCCCTCCATGGCCTCACCCTTCCATTAGTCCCATTCTCTTGTGCATTTCCCATATTTCTGCAAATAATATGCCTTCAATCTTTTCTCAATTCTCTTTTTAAAGTGAATTTCTTTCTCTCTGTATCTGTTCCCAGCCACGATTTTCAACTCTACAGACCCACTGGTGCTGAGGGCACAGAAGATGGGACCCATAAAATGATGCGAACCACACAGCCGGCCACTTTTAGTGTGGTCAGCACAGTGTCCCATGGTGGGCAGTACACTCGTGTGGTCAGCACAGTGCCCAATGGTGGACAATGCTCTAGTATGGTCAGCACAGTGCCCCATGCTGGACAGAGCTCCAAAATGGTCAGCACAGTGCCCCATGCTGGACAGGGCTCTAGTATGGTCAGCACAATGCCCCATGCTGGAAAAGGCTCTAGTATGGTCAGCACAATGCCCCATGCTGGACAGGGCTCTAGTAGGGTCAGCACAATGCCCCATGCTGGACAGGGCTCTAGTGTGGTCAGCACAGTGCCCCATGCTGGACAGAACTCTAGTATGGTCAGCACAATGCCCCATGCTAGACAGGGCTCTAGTGTGGTCAGCACAGTGCCCCATGCTGGACAGGGCTCTAGTATGGTCAGCACAATGCCCCATGCTGGACAGGGCTCTAGTGTGGTCAGCACAGTGCCCCATGCTGGACAGGGCTCTAGTATGGTCAGCACAATGCCCCATGCTGGACAGGGCTCTAGTGTGGTCAGCACAGTGCCCCATGCTGGACAGAAATCTAGTATGGTTAGCACAGTGCCCCATGCTGGACAGGGCTCTAGTGTGGTCAGCACAGTGCCTCATGCTGGACAGAGCTCTAGTTTGGTCAGCACAATGACCCATGCTGGACAGGGCTCTACTTTGGTCAGCACAATGCCCCATGCTGGACAGAGCTCTAGCATGGTCAGCACAATGCCCCATGCTGGACAGAGCTCTAGTATGGTCAGCACAATGCCCCATGCTGGACAGGGCTCTAGTATGGTCAGCGCAATGCCCCATGCTGGTCAGGGCTCTAGTATGGTCAGCACAATGCCCCATGCTGGACAGAGCTCTAGTATGGTCAGCACAATGCCCCATGCTGGACAGGGCTCTAGTATGGTCAGCACAGTGCCCCATGCTGGACAGAGCTCTAGTACGGTCGGCACAATGCCCCATGCAGGCCAGGGCTCTAGTATGGTCAGCACAGTGCCCCATGCTGGACAGAGCTCTAGTATGGTCAGCACAATGCCCCATGCTGGACAGGGCTCTAGTATGGTCAGCACAGTGCCCCATGCTGGACAGGGCTCTTGTATGGTCAGCACAGTGCCCCATGCTGGACAGGGCTCTAGTATGGTCAGCACAGTGCCCCATGCTGGACACAGCTCTAGTATGGTCAGCACAATGCCCCATGCTGGACAGGGCTCCAGTATGGTCAGCACAGTGCCCCATGCTGGACAGAGCTCTAGTATGGTCAGCAAAATGCCCCATGCTGGACAGAGCTCTAGTATGGTCAGCACAATGCCCTATGCTGGACAGGGCTCTAGTATGGTCAGCACAATGCCCCATGCTGGACAGGGCTTTAGTATGGTCAGCACAATGCCCCATGCTGGACAGAGCTCTAGTATGGTCAGCACATTGCCCCATGCTGGACAGAGCTCTAGTATGGTCAGCACAATGCCCCATGCTGGACAGGGCTCCAGTATGGTCACCACAATGCCCCATGCTGGACAGGGCTCTAGTGTGGTCAGCACAATGCCCCATGCTGGACAGGGCCCGAGTATGGTCAGCACAATGCCCCATGCTGGACAGGTCTCTAGTATGGTCAGCACAATGCCCCATGCTGGACAGGGCTCTTGTATGGTCAGCACAATGCCCCATGCTGGACAAGGCTCTAGTATGGTCAGCACAATGCCCCATGCTGGACAGGGCTCTAGTATGGTCAGCACAATGCCCCATGCTGGACAGGGCTCTAGTATGGTCAGCACAATGCCCCATGCTGGACAGGGCTCTAGTATTACCAGCACAATGCCCCATGCTGGACAGGACTCTAGTGTGGTCAGCTCAATGCCCCATGCTGGACAGGGCTCTAGTATTATCAGCACAGTGCCCCATGCTGGACAGAGCTCTAGTATTATCAGCACAATGCCCCATGCTGGACAGGGCTCTAGTATGGTCAGCACAATGCCCCATGCTGGACAGGGCTCTAGTGTGGTCAGCACAGTGCCCCATGCTGGACAGAGCTCTAGTATTATCAGCACAATGTCCCATGCTGGACAGGGCTCTAGTGTGGTCAGCACAGTGCCCCATGCTGGACAGGGCTCTAGTATTACCAGCACTATGCCCCATGCTGGACAGGACTCTAGTGTGGTCAGCACAATGCCCCATGCTGGACAGGACTCTAGTGTGGTCAGCACAATGCCCCATGCTGGACAGGGCTCTAGTATTATCAGCTCAATGCCCCATGCTGGACAGGGCTCTAGTATGGTCAGCACAATGCCCCATGCTGTACAGGGCTCTAGTATGGTCAGCACAATGCCCCATGCTGGACAGGGCTCTAGTATGGTCAGCACAATGCCCCATGCTGGACAGGGCTCTAGTATTATCAGCACAGTGCCCCATGCTGGACAGGGCTCTGGTATGGTCAGCACAATGCCCCATGCTGGACAGGGCTCTAGTATTATCAGCACAGTGCCCCATGCTGGACAGGGCTCTAGTATTATCAGCACAGTGCCCCATGCTGGACAGAGCTCTAGTATGGTCAGCACAGTGCCCCATGCTGGACAGGGCTCTGGTATGGTCAGCACAATGCCCCATGCTGGACAGGGCTCTAGTATTATCAGCACAGTGCCCCATGCTGGACAGGGCTCTAGTATTATCAGCACAGTGCCCCATGCTGGACAGAGCTCTAGTATGGTCAGCACAGTGCCCCATGCTGGACAGGGCTCTAGTGTGGTCAGCACAGTGCCCTATGCTGGACAGGGCTCTAGTATGGTCAGCACAATGCCCCATGCTGGACAGGGCTCTAGTATGGTCAGCACAGTGCCCCATGCTGGACAGGGCTCGAGTGTGGTCAGCACATTGCCCCATGCTGGAAAGGGCTCTATTGTGGTCAGCACAATGCCCCATTCTGGGCAGGGCTCTAGTGTGGTCAGCCCAGTGCCCCATGCTGGACAGGGCTCGAGTATTATCAGCACAATGCCCCATGCTGGACAGAGCTCTAGTGTGGTCAGCACAGTGCCCCATGCTGGACAGGGCTCTAGTATTATCAGCACAGTGCCCCATGCTGGACAGGGCTCTAGTATGGTCAGCACAATGCCCCATGCTGGACAGGGCTCTAGTATGGTCAGCACAATGCCCCATGCTGGACAGGGCTCTAGTATGGTCAGCACAGTGCCCCATGCT
Source organism: Heterodontus francisci (assembly GCF_036365525.1). Lineage (NCBI taxonomy): Eukaryota > Metazoa > Chordata > Chondrichthyes > Heterodontiformes > Heterodontidae > Heterodontus > Heterodontus francisci. The sequence continues at coordinate 2,651,322 of NW_027141018.1, forward strand.
GGACAGGGCTCTAGTGTGGTCAGCACAGTGCCCCATGCTGGAAAGGGCTCTATTGTGGTCAGCACAATGCCCCATGCTGGACAGGGCTCTAGTGTGGTCAGCCCAGTGCCCCATGCTGGACAGGGCTCGAGTATTATCAGCACAATGCCCCATGCTGGACAGAGCTCTAGTGTGGTCCGCACAGTGCCCCATGCTGGACAGGGCTCTAGTGTGGTCAGCACAATGCCCCATGCTGGACAGGGCTTTAGTATGGTCAGCACAGTGCCCCATGCTGGACAGGGCTCTAGTAATGTCAGCACTGTGCCTCATGCTGGACAGGGCTCTAGTATTAGCAGCACAGAGCCCCATACTGGACAGGGCTCTAGAGTGGTCAGCACAATGCCCCATGCTGGACAGGGCTCGAGTGCGGTCAGCCCAGTGCGTCATGCTGGACAGGGCTCTAGTATTATCAGCACAGAGCCCCATGCTGGACAGGGCTCTAGTATGGTCAGCACAATGCCCCATGCTGGACAGGGCTTCAGTATGGTCAGCACAATGCCTCATGCTGGACAGGGATCTAGTATGGTCAGCACAGTGCCTCATGCTGGATAGGGCTCTAGTATGGTCAGCACAATGCCCCATGCTGGACAGGGCTCTAGTATGGTCAGCACAATGCCTCATGCTGGACAGGGCTCTAGTATGGTCAGCACAATGCCTCATGCTGGACAGGGCTCTAGCATGGTCAGCACAATGCCCCATGCTGGACAGAGCTCTAGTATGGTCAGCACAATGCCCCATGCTGGACAGGGCTCTAGTATGGTCAGCACAGTGCCCCATGCTGGACAGAGCTCTAGTACGGTCAGCACAATGCCCCATGCAGGCCAGGGCTCTAGTATGGTCAGCACAGTGCCCCATGCTGGACAGAGCTCTAGTATGGTCAGCACAATGCCCCATGCTGGACAGGGCTCTAGTATGGTCAGCACAGTGCCCCATGCTGGACAGGGCTCTTGTATGGTCAGCACAGTGCCCCATGCTGGACAGGGCTCTAGTATGGTCAGCACAGTGCCCCATGCTGGACAGAGCTCTAGTATGGTCAGCACAATGCCCCATGCTGGACAGGGCTCCAGTATGGTCAGCACAGTGCCCCATGCTGGACAGAGCTCTAGTATGGTCAGCAAAATGCCCCATGCTGGACAGAGCTCTAGTATGGTCAGCACAATGCCCCATGCTGGACAGGGCTCTAGTATGGTCAGCACAATGCCCCATGCTGGACAGGGCTTTAGTATGGTCAGCACAATGCCCCATGCTGGACAGAGCTCTAGTATGGTCAGCACAATGCCCCATGCTGGACAGAGCTCTAGTATGGTAAGCACAATGCCCCATGCTGGACAGGGCTCCAGTATGGTCACCACAATGCCCCATGCTGGACAGGGCTCTAGTGTGGTCAGCACAATGCCCCATGCTGGACAGGGCCCGAGTATGGTCAGCACAATGCCCCATGCTGGACAGGTCTCTAGTATGGTCAGCACAATGCCCCATGCTGGACAGGGCTCTTGTATGGTCAGCACAATGCCCCATCCTGGACAAGGCTCTAGTATGGTCATCACAATGCCCCATGCTGGACAGGGCTTTAGTATGGTCAGCACAATGCCCCATGCTGGACAGGGCTCTAGTATGGTCAGCACAATGCCCCATGCTGGACAGGGCTCTAGTATTACCAGCACAATGCCCCATGCTGGACAGGACTCTAGTGTGGTCAGCTCAATGCCGCATGCTGGACAGGGCTCTAGTATTATCAGCACAGTGCCCCATGCTGGACAGAGCTCTAGTATTATCAGCACAATGCCCCATGCTGGACAGGGCTCTAGTATTACCAGCACAATGCCCCATGCTGGACAGGGCTCTAGTGTGGTCAGCACAGTGCCCCATGCTGGACAGAGCTCTAGTATTATCAGCACAATGCCCCACGCTGGACAGGGCTCTAGTGTGGTCAGCACAGTGCCCCATGCTGGACAGGGCTCTAGTATGGTCAGCACAATGCCCCATGCTGGACAGGGCTCTAGTGTGGTCAGCACAATGCCCCATGCTGGACAGGGCTCTAGTATTACCAGCACAATGCCCCATGCTGGACAGGACTCTAGTGTGGTCAGCACAATGCCCCATGCTGGACAGGGCTCTAGTGTGGTCAGCACAGTACCCCATGCTGGACAGAGCTCTAGTATTATCAGCACAATGCCCCATGCTGGACAGGGCTCTAGTGTGGTCAGCACAATGCCCCATGCTGGACAGAGCTCTAGTATGGTCAGCACAATGCCCCATGCTGGACAGAGCTCTAGTATGGTCAGCACAATGCCCCATGCTGGACAGGGCTCTAGTATGGTCAGCACAATGCCTCATGCTGGACAGGGCTCTAGTATGGTCAGCACAATGCCTCATGCTGGACAGGGCTCTAGTATGGTCAGCACAGTGCCCCATGCTGGACAGAGCTCTAGTACGGTCAGCACAATGCCCCATGCAGGCCAGGGCTCTAGTATGGTCAGCACAGTGCCCCATGCTGGACAGAGCTCTAGTATGGTCAGCACAATGCCCCATGCTGGACAGGGCTCTAGTATGGTCAGCACAGTGCCCCATGCTGGACAGGGCTCTTGTATGGTCACCACAGTGCCCCATGCTGGACAGGGCTCTAGTATGGTCAGCACAGTGCCCCATGCTGGACAGAGCTCTAGTATGGTCAGCACAATGCCCCATGCTGGACAGGGCTCCAGTATGGTCAGCACAGTGCCCCATGCTGGACAGAGCTCTAGTATGGTCAGCAAAATGCCCCATGCTGGACAGAGCTCTAGTATGGTCAGCACAATGCCCCATGCTGGACAGGGCTCTAGTATGGTCAGCACAGTGCCCCATGCTGGACAGAGCTCTAGTATGGTCAGCAAAATGCCCCATGCTGGACAGGGCTCTAGTGTGGTCAGCACAATGCCCCATGCTGGACAGGGCCCGAGTATGGTCAGCACAATGCCCCATGCTGGACAGGTCTCTAGTATGGTCAGCACAATGCCCCATGCTGGACATGGCTCTTGTATGGTCAGCACAATGCCCCATGCTGGACAGAGCTCTAGTATGGTCAGCACAATGCCCCATGCTGGACAGGGCTCTAGTATGGTCAGCACAATGCCCCATGCTGGACAGGGCTCTAGTATGGTCAGCACAATGCCCCATGCTGGACAGGGCTCTAGTATTACCAGCACAATGCCCCATGCTGGACAGGACTCTAGTGTGGTCAGCTCAATGCCCCATGCTGGACAGGGCTCTAGTATTATCAGCACAGTGCCCCATGCTGGACAGAGCTCTAGTATTATCAGCACAATGCCCCATGCTGGACAGGGCTCTAGTATTACCAGCACAATGCCCCATGCTGGACAGGGCTCTAGTGTGGTCAGCACAGTGCCCCATGCTGGACAGAGCTCTAGTATTATCAGCACAATGCCCCATGCTGGACAGGGCTCTAGTGTGGTCAGCACAGTGCCCCATGCTGGACAGGGCTCTAGTATTACCAGCACAATGCCCCATGCTGGACAGGACTCTAGTGTGGTCAGCACAATGCCCCATGCTGGACAGGACTCTAGTATGGTCAGCACAATGCCCCATGCTGGACAGGGCTCTAGTATTATCAGCTCAATGCCCCATGCTGGACAGGGCTCTAGTATGGTCAGCACAGTGCCCCATGCTGGACAGAGCTCTAGTATGGTCAGCACAGTGCCCCATGCTGGACAGGGCTCTAGTATGGTCAGCACAGTGCCCCATGCTGGACAGGGCTCTAGTATTATCAGCACAGTGCCCCATGCTGGACAGGGCTCTAGTGTGGTCAGCACAGTGCCCCATGCTGTAAAGGGCTCTATTGTGGTCAGCACAATGCCCCATTCTGGACAGGGCTCTAGTGTGGTCAGCCCAGTGCCCCATGCTGGACAGGGCTCGAGTATTATCAGCACAATGCCCCATGCTGGACAGAGCTCTAGTGTGGTCAGCACAGTGCCCCATGCTGGACAGGGCTCTAGTATTATCAGCACAGTGCCCCATGCTGGACAGGGCTCTAGTATGGTCAGCACAATGCCCCATGCTGGACAGGGCTCTAGTATGGTCAGCACAATGCCCCATGCTGGACAGGGCTCTAGTATGGTCAGCACAGTGCCCCATGCTGGACAGGGCTCTAGTGTGGTCAGCACAGTGCCCCATGCTGGAAAGGGCTCTATTGTGGTCAGCACAATGCCCCATGCTGGACAGGGCTCGAGTATTATCAGCACAATGCCCCATGCTGGCCAGAGCTCTAGTGTGGTCCGCACAGTGCCCCATGCTGGACAGGGCTCTAGTGTGGTCAGCACAATGCCCCATGCTGGACAGGGCTTTAGTATGGTCAGCACAGTGCCCCATGCTGGACAGGGCTCTAGTATGGTCAGCACTGTGCCTCATGCTGGACAGGGCTCTAGTATTATCAGCACAGAGCCCCATACTGGACAGGGCTCTAGAGTGGTCAGCACAATGCCCCATGCTGGACAGGGCTCGAGTGCGGTCAGCCCAGTGCGTCATGCTGGACAGGGCTCTAGTATTATCAGCACAGAGCCCCATGCTGGACAGGGCTCTAGTATGGTCAGCACAATGCCCCATGCTGGACAGGGCTTCAGTATGGTCAGCACAATGCCTCATGCTGGACAGGGATCTAGTATGGTCAGCACAGTACCTCATGCTGGATAGGGCTCTAGTATGGTCAGCACAATGCCCCATGCTGGACAGGGCTCTAGTATGGTCAGCACAATGCCTCATGCTGGACAGGGCTCTAGTATGGTCAGCACAATGCCTCATGCTGGACAGGGCTCTAGTATGGTCAGCACAGTGCCTCATGCTGGACAGGGCTCTTGTATTATCAGCACAGAGCCCCATGCTGGACAGGGCTCTAGAGTGGTCAGCACAATGCCCCATGCTGGACAGGGCTCTAGAGTGGTCAGCACAGTGCCCCATGCTGGACAGGGCTCTAGAGTGGTCAGCACAATGCCCCATGCTGGACAGGGCTCTAGTGTGGTCAGCCCAGTGCCTCATGCTGGACAGGGCTCTAGTATGGTCAGCACAGTTCCCCATGCTGGACAGGGCTCTAGTATGGTCAGCACAGTGCCTCATGCTGGACAGGGCTCTAGTATGGTCAGCACAATGCCCCATGCTGGACAGGGCTCTAGTATGGTCAGCACAGTGCCCCATGCTGGACAGGGCTCTAGTATGGTCAGCCCTGTGCCTCATGCTGAACAGGGCTCTCGAGTGGTCAGCACAGTGCCCCATGCTGGACAGGGCTCTAGTATGGTCAGCACAGTGCCCCATGCTGAACAGGGCTCTCGAGTGGTCAGCACAGTGCCCCATGCTGGACAGGGCTCTAGTATGGTCAGCCCTGTGCCTCATGCTGGACAGGGCTCTAGTATGGTCAGCACAGTGCCCCATGCTGAACAGGGCTCTCGAGTGGTCAGCACAGTGCCCCATGCTGGACAGGGCTCTAGTGTGGTCAGCCCAGTGCCTCATGCTGGACAGGGCTCTAGTATGGTCAGCACAGTTCCCCATGCTGGACAGGGCTCTAGTATGGTCAGCACAGTGCCTCATGCTGGACAGGGCTCTAGTATGGTCAGCACAATGCCCCATGCTGGACAGGGCTCTAGTATGGTCAGCACAGTGCCCCATGCTGGACAGGGCTCTAGTATGGTCAGCCCTGTGCCTCATGCTGGACAGGGCTCTAGTATGGTCAGCACAGTGCCCCATGCTGAACAGGGCTCTAGTGTGGTCAGCCCAGTGCCTCATGCTGGACAGGGCTCTAGTATGGTCAGCACAGTTCCCCATGCTGGACAGGGCTCTAGTATGGTCAGCACAGTGCCTCATGCTGGACAGGGCTCTAGTATGGTCAGCACAATGCCCCATGCTGGACAGGGCTCTAGTATGGTCAGCACAGTGCCCCATGCTGGACAGGGCTCTAGTATGGTCAGCCCTGTGCCTCATGCTGGACAGGGCTCTCGAGTGGTCAGCACAGTGCCCCATGCTGGACAGGGCTCTAGTATGGTCAGCACAGTGCCCCATGCTGGACAGGGCTCTAGTATGGTCAGCCCTGTGCCTCATGCTGGACAGGGCTCTAGTATGGTCAGCACAGTGCCCCATGCTGAACAGGGCTCTCGAGTGGTCAGCACAGTGCCCCATGCTGGACAGGGCTCTAGTATGGTCAGCCCTGTGCCTCATGCTGGACAGGGCTCTAGTATGGTCAGCACAGTGCCCCATGCTGAACAGGGCTCTCGAGTGGTCAGCACAGTGCCCCATGCTGGACAGGGCTCCAGCGTGTCATACTATTTTTGTGATACTCATGTGAGGATAGTTTTGAATGTGACTTCAATGTCCCAACCAGACAGCTTTGAGTACGTCTTTGAAATCAGGTCTCGGCATGACCACTGTCTGCTTGTGTTAGTCACTGTCAGCTGAATATACATTTAGCATCACAATGAATCCCCTCTAGTGTTATTTAAAAGGACCAGGCATCCGACCTACAGGTGAGGGGCTTTTGACTTACTTCTGCTGTTGTAAAGTCAGTGCAGGTGTTGTGGATGGGTTTCTAGAGGTTGTGTTGTGAGCTGCTGCAGACATTCAGGGAGGACAGAGGATTTGGTGACTCAACTCTGTCAGAGGTATGGGGACTGTAGTTACAGTGTCTCTGTATCTGTAACATGACCCACAAATGGAGCAGAGACTGCAGAGAGCGGAAGCTCTGTAAAGATGGAGGAGGGACTCTTCCCTACCCACCCCGGGTTTTCCAAGAGCTCTTTTCCTACCTACAATTAACCCAAGAGCAGTGTGTGAGGTGACTCTGATTCAATAAGGAGGTGGTCGCAGAGTTGTGTCACCTCCTGTAACACGACCTGTAGCCTCACGCCAGGGTGAGGACGGAGCTGTCAGTGGCCGTTAAGGTCAGTTTCATTGAAAGTCTATATATCTGGTTCTTCCCAGGCAGGAGAAGTAGACACATACAGCATAGTCTCGTAGAAATCAATGGAGTCGTAGAGTCATGCACAACACAAAAGGAGGCCATCTCTCGCTGGAGTAATCCAGTCAGTGCCATTCCCAGCTCATTCCTCATATACCTGTAAGTTAACTTCATTCAGTTTCCTTTTGAAATCATTGATTGTCTCGGCTTCCACAACCCTCATGGGCAGTGAGTTCCAGCTCATTAACATCCACTGTGTAAAAAAGTTCTTCCTCATATTCCCCTACATCTCTTACCCAAAAGCTTCCATCTGTGTCCCCTGGTCCGTGTTTCATCAGTTCATGGGAACAGTTTTTCCTTGTCTATCTTATCTTAGCCTATCATAATCTTGTACACCTCTATCAAATCTCTCTCAAATTCCTTTACTCCAGGGAGAACAACTCCATCTTCTCCAAACTCACTTTGTAACTAAACCCCCATCCCTGGAACCATTCTGTTAAATCTCCTCCGCACCCTCTCAGGGACCTTCACATCCTTCCGAGTGTGGTGACCAGAACTGGGCATAGTTCTCTAGTTGGGGCCTAACCAAATCTTTATAAAGTTTCAGCATAACTTCCCTGCTTTTATATCTTTGCCCCTCATGATGAAGCCCAAGATCTGATATGTTTTGCCAAACATTCTCCTAATTTGTCCTGCCACCTTCACAGATCAATGCATTTGGAGCCACAAGTCCCTCTGTTCCTGCACAATCTTTAGAACTGTGTCATTAAGTCTATATTGCCTTCCTATTCCTTCTGACAAAATGCATCAGCTCACACTCCTCTGTATTAAATTCCACCTGCCACTTCTCTGTCCATTCTGCTAGCCTATCTATATCCTGTTGCAGGCAGTTTGTAACGTCCTCACTGTTTACCACTCCTCCAAGATTGGTATCATCAGAAAACTGTGAAATTCTACTTTGTATTCCAAGAACCATGTCACTTATATATAAAGCAAAAGAAAAACTGTGGTCCTAACACTGACCCTTGGGGAAAATCACTGTCTACCATCTTCCAGTCTGAAAAACAACCATTTAACACATTTCTCTTTTTGCTTTCCTTTGCACAAATTTTGATCCAATTGGATGCTATTCCATGAGCTTCAATTTTGTTAACCAAACTTTTGTTTGGTTCTCCATCAAATACTTTCATAAAATCCATGTCGACAACATCCACCACATTCCCTTCAACAACCATCTCTGATCATCGAAATAAATTCAATTCGCTTAGTCAAGCATAATCTGCCTTTTAGAAATCCGTGCTGAAACTCCTTAATTAACTCAACCTCTCCAACTGTGTGTTGTCCTTTTTCCCTGATTATTGTTTCTAAAACCTTCCTCACAACTGATTTTAAACTAACTGACCAGTAGTTACTAGGCCTGTGTATGGTCCATTTATAATTCTGGGAGTTGAGGGTGGCCATCTTTGTCATCATTTTCTCCCTCAGCAGGCAGAAGCAGGATGTGAGATCCCATGGCTTTGTCAGGATAGCGGGAATCCTGATGGTGTCCGTGGCTCTGAGGGGCCCCCATGTCAACGGGGAGAGGTACAGGAACTGAAAGAACTCTCACTCCATTAATGCACAGTTGGTGTCTGAGCATGCCCAGTCCATCATGTTGGTGAATGTCCTCTATCCTGGCAGCAGCCACCATACCTTCATTCTGAAGCAGTCAACCAGTCCCAACACTGCGGGTCTCCATGCAGAACCAGAATGCGACTCCTCGGAGACAAAGAAAACCCCCTCTAGACACAGCTCGTGTTTCTACACCCCCAAACCACTTCCCACCACCAACCAACCTCACACAATTAACATGTGTATAACGTGAGCAATGAAGTCACCAGGAACATGGTGGAACAGGCCATCGGTGTGATGAAGCAATGCTTCTGACGTCTGAACCGCTCGGGGGGAGCCCTCCAGTACACACTGGAGCAGGTGTCCAAGTTCATGCTGTTCTGATGCACCCTTCATATCATCACCATCATGAGGACACAGGCATTGGCACCAGGAATCCGCAGGCTACCTCAGGAGGAGGAGGAGGCAAGGAGGATACTTCCTGGATGCCTTCGACCCTGACAGGCTGTCGGAGAGTCCCTGCTAAGATTCCGGTTCCCATAGGATAACTTCCCTTTCCCAACACGGATCCCCCATTCTCCACCATTACACCCATCTGAGATGCCCCATCACTGTGTTATTACAGCACAAAAGGAACTATTCAGTCCGACGTGTCTGCATCGCCTCTCCGAATGAGCAATTCACCTAATCCCATTCCCTGTCTTCTTCCATCAACACTGCACATTCTTCCTTCTAATACACCAGTTTATTCAGCTTTAGCATGTTTTTGATGTGGTCACCCAACAGCTGAAAATTATGCAGGGAGAGAGGGAATGGGTGATCCCCAGACAGTCCAAAAGAATCAGGCAGGTAGTGCTGCAAACCCTTGAGTGCATCTCACTCTCCAACAGGTATTCAGTTCAGACTACTGAGGAAAGTGATGCTTCACCTGGGGAGTGCAGCCAGAGCCAAGTCCGTGTCAACACAGGTGGCTGAGCTGCAGAGCGGGGTCGAGGGATGACTGGAAGAGCCATAGTGATCAATAGTCAGGGGAACAGGGAGGCGTTTATGTGGCCACAGACGTGAATCGAGGATGGTGTCATGCTTGTCTGGTTCCAGGGACAAGGATGTCACTGAGCGACTGCAGAGCATCTTGAAGGAGAAGGTGAACAGCCAGCTGTCATGGTCCACATCGGAACCAAAGACAAAGGTAGAAAGAGGAATGTCGTCCTGCAGTCAGAATTTATGGAGCGAGGGAAGAAATAGGCCAGCAGGACCTCAAAGTGGTAACTTCTGGATTACTCCCAGTGCCATGCACAACTGAGTATAGAAATAGAAAACGAAGACAGATGAATGTGTGGCTGGGAAGATGGTGCAGGAGGGAGAGCTTCAGATTCCTGGGACATTGGGACCAGCTTTGGATTAGATGGGACCTGTACAGGCCGGACTGGTTGCACCTGATCGGAGACGGGACTGGGTTACTTGCAGAACGTTTTGCGAGTGCTGTCGGGGAGGGTTTAAACTAGTTTTGCAGGGGGATGGGGACCTGAGGGTAGAATCAGTAGGGACAAAACCTGAAACGAAAATAGAAGGCAGAAAATTAATGGATGAGTCCAGGAGACAGAGGAAAAGAGGGTTAGAATTCTTTTTTAAAAGAGGTTGGCAGTGCTCAAGGGTATCTATTTCAATGCAAGGAGTATAGCAAATAAAGTAGATGAGCTGAGGGCACAGATAGACAGGTCGCAGTATGATATCATAGCTATTACAGAAACATGGCTTAAGGAGGGACAGGAATGGCAGCTCAACGTTCCTGGTTACAGGGTTTTCAGACACGATAGGGAGGGGGATAAGAACGGAGGGGAAGTGGCAATTTCGGTCAAGGAATCTATTGCAGCTGTGAGGAGGGATGATATGTTGGAAGGTTCATCAAATGAGACCATATGGATTGAGCTAAGGAACCAGAAAGGGACAATCACACTGCTGGGAATGTGATCCCGACAGCCAAATAGTTAGAGGGAGATAGAAGATCGGATATGTAGGCAAGACTCTGAGAAGTGCAAGAACAATCGGACAGGAATAGTAGGGGATTTTCATTACCCCAATATTAACTGCGATAATTTTAGTATGAAAAGAATTGAGGGAGCAGAAATCTTGAGGTGCATTCAGGAGAACGTTTTTGACCAGGATGTAACAAGTTCAACAAGAGAGGGTGCGTTTTTAGACATTGTTTTAGGAAATGAAGATGGGCAGGTGGAGGAGTGACAGTCGGGGAGCATTTTGGTGGGAGTTATCATAATTCAGTTAGTTTTATCTGAATTATGGGACAGGACAAGAGATATATCAGCAGTTAGAGTTCTCAATGGGGAAAGTTGTACCCCAGGCTGTTCAACTGAGGAAACAGCTGTTTGAAGGTAATTCAGTCTCAGAGCAGTTGGAGGCATTCAAAGGGGAGATTCCAGAGGTTCAAGATAAACATGTTCCCACAAAAAACAAGGGTGAGGCGGCCAAATCTCGAGTCCCATGGATGTCAAGGAGCCGACACGGTAGGATAACGCAGAAAAGCAAAGCTTATGTCCGACACTGAGAACTCAATACTGCAGAAAGCCGAGAGGAGTATAGAAAGTGGAGGCGTCAAATCAAAAAGGAAATTAGGAAAGGAAAGAGAGGGCATGAAAGAATATTGGCAAGCAAAATCAAGGTGAACCCAAAGATGTTTTCTCAATACATTAAGAGGAAGAGGATAACTAAGGGGAGAGTAGGCCCCATAATAGATCAGAAAGGTAACCTTTGTATAAGGGTGGAAGATATTGGACTGGTTCTTATTCAGCACTTAGCGTATGTCTTCAGAAAAGAGGGGGGATTTAGATATTGTCGTTAAGGAGGAAGAGTGTGAATTATTGGATATAATAAACATAGGGAGAGAGGAAGTATTAATGGGATTAGCATCCTTGAAAGTTGAAACATCACCAGAGCCGGATGAAATGTACCCCAGGCTGTTCAAAGAAGCAAGAGAGGAAATAGCAGAGGGTCTGCCCACCATCATTTCCCAATCTCACTAGATACAGTTGTTGTGCTGGAGTATTGGAGAATTGCTAACATTGTACCTCTGTTTAAAAAGGGAGCGAAGGATAATCTGAATAATTACAGGCTAGTCAGTCTAACCTCAGCAGTGGGCAAATTATTGGAATCTATTCTGAGAGACGGGATAAACTGTCACTTAGAAAGGCACAGGTTTATCAAGGATAGTCAGCATGGATTTGTTAAGGGACGCTCTTGTTTAACCAAATTGATCGAATTTTTTGAAGATGTTACAGGGAATATAGATGAGGGGAGTGCAGTTGATGTGGTCTACATGGATTTTAGCAAGGCTTCTGACAAGCTCCCACCTGAAAGATTGGTTCAAAAAATAAAATCCCATGGCGTCCAGAGAAATGCAGAAAAGCGGATACAAAATTGGCTCAGTGGCAGGAAACAAAGGGTAATTTATTGACAAGTATTTTTGCGACTGGAGGACTGTTTCCAGTGTCATTCCACAGGGCTCAGTAATGGGTCCCCTGCTTTTTGTGGTCTATATTAAAGATTTAGACGTAAATGTAGTGGGTATGATCAAGACGTTTGCAGACGACACAAAGATTGGCCATGCGGTGGATAGCGAGAAGGATAGCTGTTGGCTGCAGGAAGATATTGACGGTCTGGTCAGATGGGCAGAAAAATGGGATTCGACCTGGTTAAGTCCGAGATGATGCAATTGGGAAGCTCAACCAAGCAAAGGAATACACGATTACTAGGACAATACTGAGAAGTGTAGAGGAAGTAAGGGACTTTGGAGTGAATGCCCACAGATCCCTGAAGATAGCAGGACAGGTCAATAAGGCAGTTAAGAAGGCATATGGAATCCTTTCCTTTATCAACCGAGGTATAGAATGAAAGAGCTGGGAGGTTATGCTGGAACTGTCTTAATCATTGGTTAGGCCACAACTTGAATACTGTGTGCAGTTCTGGTAACAGAAAGGATGTAATTGCACTAGAGAGGGTTCACAGGAGATTTACGAGGATGTTGCCAGGAATGGAAAAATGCAGCTAAGAGGAAGTATTGGATCGGCTGGGGTTGTTCTCCATGGAACAGAGAAGGCTGAGGGGCGATCTGATTGAAATGAACAACATTTTGCGGGGCCTGGATAGAGTGGAGATGAAGGGTCTATTCACATTAGCAGAAAGATCAGTGACTAGGGGACATAGATTTAAAGTGATTGGTAGAAATATCAGAAGGGAGTCGAGGAAAAACATGTTCACCCAGAAATACAAAATTGCCTCAGTGACAGGAAGCAAAGGGTAATTGTTGACGGGTATTGACTGGAGGACTGTTACCAGTCGTGTTCCACGGGGCTCGGTACTGGTTCCCCTGCTTTTAGTGGGGATCTGGAACTCACTTCCTGAAAGGATGGTTGAGGCAGAAAGCCTCTACTCATTCAAAAAGAGCCTGGATGTGAACCTCAAATGTCATAATCTGCAGGGCTAGGGATCAAATGCTGGATTAGAATAGGTGGATAATTTTTCAGCTGGCACAGACACGATGGGCCAAGTGGCCTCTTTCTGTGCCTTAAACTTTCTACGATTCTATGATTCTATCACACGAAACACGCTATCCTCGTTAACACTCACAATTATGTCAACAAACTATCAAGATGATCAGAAATGATTTTCCATGAAGCTATCCGTGCTACTCGCCATTTATTAAGACATGATTTTACAAGCAAGAAATATTTTTGTGCTGGGTTATGGCCTCAACAATTTTCCAAGAATCAGCATTGGACTGATAGTTACAGGGCTTATCCATCCTCTCCTTTTTTAAACAGGGTGTAACATTTACAGCCCTCCAGTTCTCTGGCATCTTTTTTTATTCATTCATGGGATGTGGACATCGCTGGATAAGCCAGCATTTATTGTCCATCCCTAATTGCCCTTGAGAAGGTGGTGGTGAGCTGCCTTCATGAACCACTGCAGTCCACGTGGGGTAGGTACACCCACAGTTCTGTTAGGAAGGAGTTCAAGTATTTTGACCCAGTGACAGTGAAGGAACAGTGATATAGTTCCAAGTCAGGATGATGTCTGGCTTCGAGGGGAACTTGCAGGTGCTGGTGTTTCCATACATCTGCTGCCCTTGTCCTTCTATGTGATAGAGGTTGTGTGTTTGGAAGATGCTGTCTAAGTAGACTTGGTGCGTTGCTGCAGTGCATCTTGTAGATGGTACACACTGCTGCCTCTTTGCGTTGGTGGTGAAGATAGTGAATGTTGTGGATGGGGTGCCAATCAAGTGCTGCTTTGTCCTGGATGGTGTCGAGCTTCTTGAGTGTTTTTGGAGCTGCACCCATCCAGGCAAGCAGAGAATATTCCATCACACTCCTGACTTGTGCCTTGTAGATGGTTGACTGGCTTTGGTGAGTCAGGAGGTTAGTTACTCGCCTCAGGATTCCTCGCCGATGACCTGCTCTTTTAGCCATGGTATTTATATGGCTACTCCTGTTCAGTATCTGGTCAATGGTAGCCCCTAAGATGCGATAGTGGGGGATTCAGCTATGGTAATGTCATTGAATGTCAAGGGGGATGCTTAGATTATCTCTTGTCGGAGACCGTCATTGCCTGGCGCTTGTGCAGAGTGAACGATACTTGCCAATTATCAGCCCAAGCCTTGACATTGTCCAAGTCTTGCTGCATTTCTACACGGACTGCTTCAATATTTGAGGAGTCACAAATGGTGCTGAAAATTGTGCAATCATCAGCGAACATCCCCACATCTGACCTTATCATTAAAGGAAGGTCATTGATGAAGCAGCTGAAGATGGTTGCGCCTGGGACACAACACTGAGGAACTCCTGCAGTGATGTCCTGGAGCTGAGCTGATTGACCTGCAACAACCACAACCATCTTCCTTTGTGCTAGGTATGACTCCAACTAGCAGAGAGTTTTCCCCCTGATTCCCACTGACTCCATTTTTGCTCGGGCTCCTTGATGCCATACTCAGTCAAATGCTGCCTTGATGTCAGGGCAGTCACTCATACCTCACCTCTTGAGTTCCGCTCCTTTGTCCATGTTTTAACCAAGGCAGTAATGAGGTCAAGAGTTATGTGACCATGGCGGAACCCAAACTGAGCGTCACTGAGCAGGTTATTGCTAAGCAAGTGCAGTTTGGTAGCATTGTCGTTGACACCTTCCATCACCTTACTGATGATTGAGAGTAGGCTGATGGGGCGGTAATTGGCCGGGTTGGACTTGTCCTGCTTTTTGTGTACAGGACATACCTGGGCAATTTTCCACATTGCAGGATAGAGGCCAATGTTGTAGCTGTACTGGAACAGTTTGATGGGGGAATGGAAGTTCTGGAGCACAGGTATTCAGTACTATTTCAGGAATATTGTCAGGGCCCATAGCCTTTGCAGTATCCAGTGCCTTCAATCGTTTCTTGATATCATGCGGAGTGAATCGAACCCTGAGAAACAGTACTGTATACTCCCCCCCACCTCCAGTCTGAACAATGACTGTTCACCACTTCTCTCTGTTTTCTGTCCCTCAGTCAGTGTCATATCCACACTATCACTGTCACATTAATCCATGTCATGACAAGTCTATGAAATGTCATTTGATCACAGGCCTTTTGAAAGTCTATATACATAAGTGGATATACATGAGTAGGGGCGGAAGATGTTGGTATGGTTCTTAATGAATTCTTTGTATCTGTCTTAACAGAAGAGGGGACGATGCAGATATTGTGGTTAAGGAGGAGGAGTGTGAATTATTGGATCTGATATACATAGGGAGAGAGGAAGTATTAATGGGATTAGCATCTTTGAAAGTTGATATATCACCAGGGCCAGATGAAATGTATTCTAGGCTGTCAAAAGAATTGAGAGAGGAAATAGCAGAGGGTCTGACCATCCTTTTCCAATCCTCACTGGATACAGGTGTAGTGCCAGAGGATTGGTGAACTGTTAACATTGTACCTCTTCAAAAATGGAGCAAGGGATAGACCGAATAATTACAGACCAGTCAGTGTAACCTCAGTAGTGGGCAAATTATTGGAATCTATTCTGTGAGACAGGATAAACTGTCACTTAGAAAGGCTCAGGTCAATCAAGGACAGTCAGCATGGATTTGATCAGGGAAGATATTGTTTGACCAACTTGATTGAATTTTTCGACAACGTAGTAAGGATGATAGATGAGGGTAGTGCTGATGATATGGTCTACATGGATTTTGACAAGGTCCCATGTGGCATACTAGTTAAAACAAATAAAATCCCATGGAATCCAGGGAACTGCAGCAAGCTGGATACAAAATTGTCTCAGTGACAGGAAACAAAGGGTAATTGTTGACGGGTGATTTACTGACTTGAGGTCTGTTTCCAGTGGCGTTCCACAGGGCTCAGTACTGGGTCCCCTGCTTTTAGTAGTATATATTAACGATTTGAAGGTAAATGTAGGGGGCATGATCAAGATGTTTGCAGATGGTACACAGATTGGCCGTGCGGTAGATAGCGAGGAGGATAGCTGGGCTGCAGGAAAATATTGATGGCAGAAAAGTGACAAATGGAATTCAACCTGGTTAAGTATGAGACAATG